>NW_011628081.1:171721-173204 GCF_000512975.1 Sesamum indicum | reverse complement strand
ATCTCCTAAACACTTAAATCACACACCAATTTCCTCTATAATTTGCTTTTTTTTCCATAAAAAAGAGATGATTCTGAACGTGTAAACATAAAAAATCAATCTTTCCTCCCTACCTTATTTCTATGATATCAAGCAAGGAGAAGTACCACACAACTACTTCCTTTAGGTTGAACTAAAGGAGTCCACAGAATAAGTATCATTTGTCCCCTTGAAAAGCAACTACACTTCCCCTTATTGATCTAAATAAAGCAGTAAATTTCTGTACTTACATCTTACTTTTTATTTAAACATTTTATCAAACAGATACCAACTTGGAGGCCACATTTAGCTCATGCTATGTGATTGGGGAAAGAATAGGTGCAATAATATGGATACCCTTATTGATCTAAAACTAGAAGTCCGCATAATTGAAGTGAAGACAAAAAGCGACTCTCTTGGAATACTAGTGGACGAGAGATCAAGCGGTATGCGAGAGAGAAAGACAGAGAGAGATAAGTAAGCGAGAACATACTTTGTCAGCTTTAATGTTGCATCTTCTCTCTTCATTTTTCTCTTTAGATTTCAAATCATTTGATGGATTAGGCTGTCATCAGATGGATTAGGTTGGTCTTAGCAACTGCAACTCAACAACGTAGTCCTATCATTGTACAAACAGCATGATGCTTACAAAGATGTACTAGAATTGGCTGCAAAAAGAGAAATGAGAAGTACACAAGATCCAAAGACTAATTTTTATGCCCATCCTCACACGCCAAGCACAAAGAGGTCATGTATTTATAACATGACACCCGAACAACTTACCACAAAAGATCGCAACACATCAAATATACGGTATGAGCTAGTAGCTGTCTCCGCATCTCGTACAAGAATCTTCTTCGTCTTCAGTTCCTTGACTACAATAAGTCAATAAAAGGTGCCGTTAAATTAATCATATCCTTTAGTGGTTTAAAGCTTTAAAAGACAAGTCCTTGATTGCTCAACACTCAAAAGAGTTAATATTAAAAAAGTATGCCCAAGAAAACAACAATTTAGGACACACGATGCAAAACAGCAGCAGGACTAAGCATTACATTGCATGGTACTGTCCAACAGCCACATACCTAGAATTCGGCAGGACTAAGCATTACATTGCATGGTACTGTCCAACAGCCACATACCTAGAATTTCTTATGGACTCTTGACTAAGCATACCTGCATGTTTCTATTTTCTAATGATCAATGGAAAATTTTATAAAATGTTAATCCAAATAACTCCCGTCAAATCATCATTTTTCTAGGCATCTTATATGTCTAAATACAACAATGGGAAAAATTTTTGTATTTTCTGTTTATCCGCATGATTTATCCCCCCAAACAGACCATCACTAGTGCCACAAGTATTACATGATTTTGACAACATAAAGTTCGTGCTACGCTGACTCCTCTTCTAGTGTACTAATAGGAGGTGGTGTTCCTGAATCTAATAAAGCAACAGAATCAAATT
>NW_011628081.1:168857-171172 GCF_000512975.1 Sesamum indicum | reverse complement strand
AACCTACCATTTAATTCAATAAGACCAAAACTAGAACACAAGACAACAGAACAAAACGAGACACATAGGGGACCAAGCCCTGACCAGCATAAGATGTTAACTCATCAGTTGTCCCCTTTCTTAAACCTTCCAATATATAGAGAAGTGAACCACGCTTAAAAAGAACATGAACAAAAGGAATGAATATAAATATTCACACATGTACCTGTAAAAAAACTACCAACACCCTTTTCAGTTAAGCCATGACCCAAACCTTCGGTCATGGCTTAGTCACAATAGACTATACAAACTATTTATGTAAAAGAATTGGTTTGCAAGTACCACCACTTTTCAACCTACCTATGCAGTATTCTACGACATACTTCAAAGAAATCTTACACAAATTCATTCAAACATCACGATAACAAAGTTATAATCCTCCACCAACTTGAAAAGATACAATGGTGAGGTTCGAAATTCGTATGTAATTAAATTACAAAAAAAAATACCATAATTACCAGGGTAAATAAATCTTCAACACGTCCTGACATAGCTTTGCCTCACCCTCGAACAATTATACGGCTGCAGGGCTCCTCCTTCCCTCGAACTGATGGTGTGAAAGAATATAGTGATATCCCACCAGCTTTTCCTTAATTGGTTCAGTTGTACAAAATCCAAATCTTTAGTACCCATCTCCAGCAATGACTGGTTGTTGACACAGCATACCATATCAAATCTAACGTTTGATTTGATGATGAGAGTTACCATGAAACTAGTAAAGCCAACAGAAAACAAAACCAATTATCTTCAGTATATCACATGAGTTCCATTTCTTGAAAACTAAATTTTCATTGCAAGACTGGTAACAACCTGAAGTTTCAACAATTATACTCCAAGTGTAGGGGTCAGGTTACAAAATTATAGTCCAATACTAAACTCAGGCCTCCAGAGCCCACTTCAACCCCCGCAACCAACAAGAACATCGCCCAGACCACTCTCCAGCAGGATTTTTCTCACAGGAGAAGCAGGGGTTCCCAACATTAAATGGTCAAGAAAACCCAGGGATTGCTCAATCTCCAAATATAGAGGTGCTTCAGAGAGAAATTCTAACTGGTCTAGAGAACAGTTTCTCAGAGCTGGATTCCTCAGCAGCTGAATTTGCTTTAAACATATCAAGATATTCTGCATGGGAAAGCATGGTTAATGTAAGGCAACACAAGCTTCAAATTAAGAGCTAATTGCATAATCCAGAGGAACATCTTCCTCTTCACTACTTCCATGACCCTACAAATTTCGCGAATTGACAATCATGGATTCTTTTACTAATCGATAAAATATTAAATTTGCTAGCACAACTTCATCATTAGGATGCACCTACTATGCTTCTTCCAAAACTGCACATTCACGTACAAAACTATCAATAAGTTTTAAAATTCAAACTGAATCAACAAGTTACCCTTAAACTCAGTAATCCATCGAAACATACCACATACATTCGCTTGATTTCTCAATAACGGTGCTCAAACAGTTTGTCCCGCTTGGGATCCTTCGCTTCATTCTCTTGCAGCGGCTGCTTCGAAGGAGCCACTGTAGGAGTCAGAAGCAGTAGCTAAGACACTGGCGGCTGCTAGGCTTCCGAAGATGGGCAAGAAGCTGATGGGCCAAACCCAATTGCCTTACTTGAGGTGGCTTCTGTGAGAAGGCTTTTCCACGAAACTATTGTCGTCTCACCAGGCCACACGCAGTTCCACCATTAACCAAAGACGACCGCATGAGGACATTGGTCTCGACCCCGAACCCGAATTGGCTCTGTCGTCTTTTGCCATTAATTCAGAGTTTTTTGTCAATCTTTCATCTACAAAGGTTATTGAAGATTTACTATGTAATTCAGCAAAAAGTCGGCCATTCCAATATTTGCATATGTAAATATGTATTTGTCAAGGATGACTAGTTTCTTATATTAAGTGATCATGTATGAGTTTGTTGTGCAACATTAATTATTTGCATCTAAACTTAGAAAACCCAAAATAGGGAAAGGCATCAAGGAAAAATGCGGACCCACTATACATCATTAACATACTCTTAATACAATATCATGCCAAAACACAATGTTACACCACAACACAAAACTCTGAATAAAAATACAATATCATGCCAAAACAGAAATATTCACTACGAGACAAGGTTTACACTGTGTGGTACCAGAGTTACTCTAAGTGGAGTATATGCAGCAATATATCGCACAACTTCTCCACAGCCTGAATTTCGCAACAAAAATCCACGATGACTTCCTCCCCCCCCCCCCCCCCCAGCTCTCTTTTTCCTTCTTTTCTCTT
>NW_011628081.1:156631-167710 GCF_000512975.1 Sesamum indicum | reverse complement strand
GACTTTTAATGGAATCTCGTGAATTTCCAACCCTGATATACTCAAAAGTATCCAACATTTTAAATCTTCATCTTTATAAGAAGACACTGAAAATCGGAACAAAAAACATTAGTACTTACAAAAGGCATTGATGGCAAACTGAAAGCTTTTTGTTTAACCCAAAAAATAACTGGGTGTGTCCATGCTCAGTGCACCCAACGACCTCTCGGCCATGAAGGTGATTTGAATCAATTTTCAAGGTTCATTTTATGAGTTACAGAAGCCAACGCAGATGGCAGAGGCCATGAACTCTCCATGCTGTCAATTGAAAGATTTTCACATATGCACTCTAAGAAATAGCACAATCGGTTTTCACATATCATTCTTTAACATATGACATAAGCACATTTCCAGTTCCGTTGATAAAGACGCCCACAATAGTTTCAACATTTTTACAATTACTCTTTCGGCAGCGAGCGAATTTAGGCAGTTAAGATTAACTCCACCCTCAGCATTTTGGATGAGAAAAATATTGATAACCTGACACCCATATGGACAAGAAGAAGAGTAAAGTAGTATGTGATACCTAAAGACTTCTCTTGATCCCATTAGTGAAATAATTATTAGTAACACAAATAAAGAGGCACATGATAGACAACATTAAGTATAAGACGTGCTATCTGTGAACTTTAGACTAAATTCCACCCAGCACAATAACACAAGAGCTAAATTTGACCCCCTATAACTTACCTTACGCTCCTTCCCATGAAATTGGGGTAACTTAACATCGACAATCCATGCAATAAGATCCTTCCCAATCACTCGAAAAAGTGCATGCATAGGAGCATTAAAATATATGTTATCAGATTCCACACACAAAAACCATTCTTGACCTCAAGCATGTCTTGATCCAAACACAAGAATTATCCAAGTAGCAATTCTCAAATTTCCTTTCATATCACTCAAGTATATCCCCTACACTAATATGACTTAATAGTTAAAGAAGAGATAGCAATTTGAGAACAAGCACTTGTAGCACAACATTCAACACGTAGGTATCCCATTGACTTCATCAAAACCAAATGAAACAAGTCTCAACACTCTCAAAAGGGTTCTCACAACGATGTCATTGTAATCACTCATAACATAAGGTGTTTAAGAATTCGGGCTTCACTCAAGTCAATACATAGAATGCCATTACCATAGGCTTGCTTGTGAATCAAATCTCCACCACGAACGAAATGCAAATTAATGCATGAATCAAAGGGTCTTTCAATGGGTTGTAATGGGGCTTAGGACAAGGTGTGGCAAAAGACAGGTCGAACTTTGGCTTATGAATTCAAAGGCACGATGCCAACCTAGTTGCTTATCCTTCCAAGCTCATTTTCGTTCGACTTAATTCAAGTGCTTTGAACAGTCAAAACTCGTGAAATTTTTACATTTCTTGCATCTCCTGAATCTTCCCTCTTTTTTTTTCCCTTCTTTTTTCCTCCGTTTCACCATTTTTCTTCTGTTTTTTTTTTCTTTTCCTCCATCTTTTTTCTAATCTTTTCTTTTTTCTCCTTTTTTTTCCTCTGTTTCATCATTTTTCTTCTCTTTTTTTCCCATTTTCTCCTTTTTTTGTTTCTTTTGCTTCTTTTTTTTCCTCTCTATTTCATTACTTTTCTTCCCTTTTGTTTTTTTTCAATTTCTCTTTCCATTTTTTTTCCTTTCCCTGAGGGCTAACGATGCATCCATGTATGCAGCTTGAATACATTAACTCATTTCCATGTCAACTTAAAAGCAACCAAGCCAACACCATGCCCTTGAATGGGTTCAATATCACTTCAGGAAATAACCAAAAAGGGGATAGTCAAGCTTATAACGTGGTTTAACCAAGAAAAGAAAAGCAAAGGCTCAAATGAGTTTTTCTATGGGTGAATTCAAGGTAGGCTCTGTTCATGTCAATGGGTTTTTCCTAAGTGCCCTTATCACTTTCATACACCAATCTAACAAGAATGTAGTCTCAAAATGTATTACACAAGCAAGTTCTAGAACGGACAGACTAAGTTTGACGCCCTCAATCAAAATAAATATAGAAGCACTATTGAAATGGAAGTGCTTTGGCCCAAAAGCTCACACAAAGGGTTTTTGTGTTGATTCTTGAACATTGTTAATTTGATGCAGTCAATGGAACATAGTTAACACAATTTTCTTTTTTTTTTGGGTTTTTTTAATATGCCACAAGCGTCCGTTTCTCTTACTTATCTCGACTTAAACCAAAATTCCTATTAATCTAAGGGATATCACAAGATGACAATCTGAAAATTCAGCAACTACCACAAGATAATTCACATATTTTTCTCAAGACACACTAACTTCATTAACAAGTTGGTGTTCAATAAAACTTTTCAGCCACCAAACAAAAAATTTCACATCCCACACATCCACATTCCACACATTAATACGAATTTCAACTTTCAGATTTCCAGCAACACAACCAATTTCGCAAGAATCATGCTACAATGACTATCCAACCACGTTCTCAAAAACCAATCACTACCACAAAGAACAACATACCTCTACCCACAACAAGCACATGCATGATGCATTGTCCTCAATCTATGCACAGAAACCCACTCAAACAAGGGAACGAAAAGTAAAAAGGGAAGAGAACACGTTCCTGAAAATTGGGATGGTGTCAAGAACGGGGGTTGTATGGT
Organism: Sesamum indicum; assembly: GCF_000512975.1. NCBI lineage: Eukaryota > Viridiplantae > Streptophyta > Magnoliopsida > Lamiales > Pedaliaceae > Sesamum > Sesamum indicum. The sequence goes on along the minus strand of NW_011628081.1, from coordinate 165,029 downwards.
CTGAGCTAGTAAGTGTCTCCACATCTCGTACCACGAAAGATCGCAGCACATCAAATGTATGGTCTGAGCTATTAACTGTCTCCACATCTCGTACAAGAATCTTCTTTCCCCACAACAAGGACAATGCATGTGCCATTGTCCTCAATCTATGCACAGAAACCAACTCAAACAAGGGAACGAAAAGTAAAAAGGGAAGAGAACACGTTCCTGAAAATTGGGATGGTGTCAAGAACGGGGGTTGTATGGTCTGAGCTAGTAAGTGTCTCCACATCTCGTACCACGAAAGATTGCAGCACATCAAATGTATGGTGTGAGCTAGTAAGTGTCTCCACATCTCGTACCACAAAAGATCGCAGCACATCAAATGTATGGTCTGAGCTATTAACTGTCTCCACATCTCGTACAAGAATCTTCTTGGTGTTCAGTTCCTTGACGTCTAAAGCTTTAAAAGACAAATCCTTGACTGCTCAACACTACACTCAAAAGAGTTATAATATAGAAAAAGTATGGCCAAGAAAACATCATTTTAGGATTCACAATGCAAGACAGTAGTAATTTACTTTGACCGCATTTTAGGACTCACAATGCAAGACAGCAGTAATTTACTTTGACTGACCATTGCATTGCATGGTACTGTCCAACACCCGCATACCTAGAATCTCTAATGGACTCTTTGGGGCACAATTGTTGCAGGTAATACTGTTCAGCCTTCCACCCTCTCCCTTGTGCTTGCAATTGGCAAGATCTCACAAGAGAAAGCCCACAAAATAGAAGTAGTAAAGCAATATATACTTTTATTTCATTGTAGTTACAGCACAAGAAAATTAATTTGATGTACTAATTGTTTTTTTTCCTATCTCCATTTCGAAGTTTCGCATATGAAAGAACTTGAGGTTGGTCTTAAAATGGATTGGACACTACATCCATGCATAAACAGATGCCAAGAAACATAATGGATTCATCTCCACCAGGTTTCTATAATCAAGTGAAAGAGTGCACTCTAACTTCCCACGATTAACAAAACACCCATCATGGTTTATAGTCGAGTTTCTAAAATTCAGCAAATGGCCAGCAAAGGCTTGGTCATATAACAAATGGTGATGCATCTCATAATATTATAGACATCAACATGCTTTCCAAATATCAAAGGTGAAAATAAGACTCCAAACAAATCAACCTGACACCACCCATTTTTTCAGAGATCCGACCAGCAACATTGAGCTTTACATCCATCCTTGCAGCTGCAATGCTATGTCCCTGCCTCTTAATCGATTCTGGAAATCAACAATTAACATGACTTAGTTGAAGAAGGCAAATTAGTCTCAGTTCTGCTGGAGAAGAATATATACCTCCATTCTTGCCTCACTTTGAGAAACAAACTGCTTAAAACAGTTCTGGTCAGTCAATTGAACATCTCGAAAAACATGGTTGACCTACAGTTGACAATTTCAACAACCGAATAAATCAATCTCCAGTTGTTTCTAAGAAATTTAATAGGAAAAGCGACAGTTGAGGACCAAAGCATGTTTCCCAATCGAGCTACGACAGTTGGTTTCATTAGAGAATAACACAACCTACCATTCATTCAATAAGACCAAAACTAGAACACAAGGCAACAGTACAAAACGAGAACACATAGAGGACCAAACCCTGACAAGCATAAGATGTTAACTTATCAGTTTGTCCCCTTTCTTAAACCTTCTAATATATAGAGAAGTGCACTGTGCTTAAAAAGGGCATGAACAAAAGGAATGAATATAAATATGCACACAAGTACCTGTAAAAAAAGTGACTAGTGTTCCCCCAAGTAGATATTAGGTATACATAAACATGAGAGATGCACAAGAAATACACCAAACTAAATGAACAGAAATATATATAAAGTTATAAACACAAGTACATTGCATGGAATGAGAGAAGGAACTCCAATAGGTACCTTGGATCATGGCTTAGTCACAGTAAACTACACAAACTATTTATGTAAAAATTCTGGCTTATAAGTATCAACACTTTTCAACCTACCAACACACTTTTCAACTACGCCATGACCCAGTATACCTTGGATCATGGCTTAGTCACATTAGACTATACAAACTATTTATGTAAAAAGATTGGCTTGCAAGTATCATCACTTTCCACCTACCTAGACATAGTTCAAAGGAATCTTACACAAATTCAATTAAACATCATGATAACAATGTTATAGCCCTCCATCAACTTGAAGAGTGACAATGGTGGGGTTCGAAATTCGCATGTAATTAAATTACAGAGAAAAAATACCAGAATTACCAGGGTAAATAAATCTTCAACACGTTCATACATAGCTTTGCCTCGAACATAATATGGCTGCAGGGTTCCTCCTTCCCTCGAACTGATGGTGTTAAAGGATATACTGATATCCCACCAGCTTTTCTTCCAATTAATTGGTTCAGTTTTACAAAATCCAAATCTTTAGTACCCATCTCCAAATGTGACTAGCTGTACACAAAATATCATATCAATTTAATGTTAGATTTGATGATGAGAGTTACCATGAAACTACTAAATCCAACAGAAAACAAAACCAATTATCTTCGGTATATCACATGAGGTTGCATTTCTTGAAAACTAAATCTCCATTACAAGACTGGTAACAACATTAAGTTACAACAATTATACTCCAAGAGAGGGGGTAAGGTTGCAAAATTAGACATGTTCATAACAATGGCATTCTAAGCACAAAAAAAACAAAGTAATATCCCCGGGTTTCTTTCTTCAAATATTACAGCATAAAGATTTCAAAGCTGTTGTGGTTTTTTCTTAAGTATGTACACTTTCTTCATACTAAAACAAATGGACATTGGTAGCCTTCAGACATTATGCTTTATTCAGCTATTGATGGATGTTTGTGTATACTCACGCTCATAGACTAATAACAAAAAAGATGTGAGATTAACACATTTTGCTCCGTTCAACATTCATAGAGGGTGCAGAATAGCTTTCATTCTTGGCACAACTTTTTAAATTCAAGAGAGAAACAATAAAAAATGCAGTCTCGAATAATTTTAAGCCGAGCCTCAGTCTAAACAGCTTGGGTCACTCTGCTTGACTTACTGCCCTGTTGTAGTTGACTTTGGAGGTAATATGCATGGGCACTTCAGACTTAGGTACGGTATTTATTGATGGGATGGTGCTATAGCACATATTCAATAACCAAGAAAGTACTAAAAGTTCAATTTACGATAAATTAACATTGTAAAATAAAAACAAAAATCCAACATTATCATAACTGCACCAAACAATAAGCAATAATCGAACAAAATCGACAATCATGGTTTTTTTACCATCGACAATTTATTAAATTTGCTAGCACAGCTTCATCTTTAAGATGTACCTACTATACTTCTTCCAAAACTACACATTCACGTACAAAACTATCAATAAATTTTAAAATTCAAACTAAACCAATGAGAGAGAATGAGAGATATACCTGTTCAGTGACAGACCACTTTGAATTGAGAAACTGGCTGTAAATGTCGTACAACCTTTGCTTCTCAGCTTCTGAAACTGATGATTTAGGCATTTAGCCTTGGATGCCATGGACTCCAGAGGAGCACCCGTGATAATAGGCATATTTCCAGTTCCACTGCCATCTTCCCTGTCCAAGAGCAAATGAACTGCTTCAAGTTGTGTGTCATCTAGCAAGCACTGCGCCCATATAAAGAAGATTAATAAAGAAAATACACCTAGTATCTTGCAGATTACTGATCAAGAGTTACAGACTTAGATTTCCAATCAATCACTCACTAAGACGTCTTGCTTTTCTAAAGAAAATAAAACAAACAATGACCTGAAACTCGCAATGCTAGCAATTGAAGACAAAGGCTAGATGAAATTATAGTTCACGTAGAGATGTCAAGTTAAAAAATCATTTCCACATCGTGATTATTGTCAGTGACCCTGTTACTAGCAAAGGGCCGTCATAATTATCTGGAAAATAAAACTACTCAGCACGATCTCAACCATGGTTTTTCCCTTTCATTTACTTCATTTTACTTGTTCTTAGAATGGGAAGAAGCAACAGAGAAAGAAACAAACAAAATGAAGTTCATTGATCTTCAAAGGGAGAATTAGAATGACCTTTGCATTGTTCCATATTTTCAATTCATAATTTAACAATAAAACAACGGAATAAACCAAGATAAAATGAAATATGAGCCAAGGTACAATCACATTCTGAAGATGGGCAAGATGTAGTTTCAAGTGGACTTAGTTCAATTTTAAGTTAATACTTAATGCAGGGCAATCTCTTCTTCAGGCACTGCACCAGCATGACTGATTGCAGATACTGATGCAAGAAGATGAGGCAATGCTCAAGTAGCACCTAATATGTTTTTTCTTTGTCAAAATGCAAAATCTGCAGCATTTACCTCAGGGGACTCCAAGTTTGAGTTTAATGTGAATAGGAGGTCTTTTGCTAATTTATTTTTCAGCATGCTTGCAAGTTTAGGGGTTAGTAAAGCTCTAAGGGCATCAGCTGCAGCCTGATTGTAGGGTGTCGGAATCTCCTCGTCAACCAAACCACTAAGCCTTGACAAGGCATGAGATGCTTTTACAGCATGTATGTTTTTTGCTATTTGACCGCTAGTTCCAAAACATGTGCATCTGTCTTATCTAATTCCTCTGCCGTCGAATCATATTGGAGCAACAATGGTATAAGGTACCTGAACAAACAAAAAGTGACCCTATAAAACCACAAGTTTCTAAAATGGACCTGGATTCAAACAAAATAATCCACCTGAGAAAGACCATAAAGCAGTTTGCAACAGTGGAGTGGTTTTTAAGATATAACAGGCACATGGCAGCTGATCCAGAGGCCTTCAAGTTCACAATGTTCATAAACCATAAACTTCCACAGTGCCGTAGAATAATGAAATTTTGTCTTTCAAAGAATAGTCACCATAAAGTACCTTCAACACAATAGTTCCAAGATTTTGTTCAATTTTAAAATAAAAGTTGGACTCTCTTCGCAAGCAAATTGACTCGACAAAAGGTACCGAACAAATAAACATTAACTCTATGAATCCTCAAGTTTGTAAATGGACCTCGATTCCAGTAACAGACCACAAGAGAAAACTATAACATCAAGGTACGGCAGTTTTTTTAGAAACATCGGAGTGGTTTTTGTAAGATGTAACAGTCATGTGCCAGCTGATGCAGTGGCTTCAAAATTCATATTGTTCAAAAAGCTTCATGTAGAAAAACAGAGAAAATGCCAGCAACAAAGTCATCCACATGAGCACAAAGAGCATTATAAATAGACCAATATGGGTAAATTCATTATTCAATATCCATATATGAGCTACGAAGAATTATATGGGCAAAAGAGTGAAAAGTAATGAACGAATAGAAGCTAAGTCACTAAGCAATATGTCACCTGGAGCCAGGTTAAGCGATAAATATAAAAGGATGGTCAAGAAATCCATACAGAAACAGTAATGTTCTGCAAACTTCCAGAAACTAGAATCTCATGCTAGAAAACTGATGAAAGCATAATCATAACAATATAATGATCTATCTTACCACAGTACACCAGCCTTCAGAAGGGCATTTTGAATTTCAGACGAGATAGAAAGGTGAGCAATGGTCTGCAGGGCAGCATCAATAGCAGCAGGAACAAGCTCAAGTTCAGTGCAATGAACAATGTCATCAACTAATCCTGAAAATTCGAGCATCTCAGTTCTCGCACTTTCAAACTGACGCAAAACTGAAAAGGTTCGCATTATGCTAGCAACAATAGTAGCGGACGGTTCAGTGGCAGGGGGTGTTGGGTGGGCCACACACATGCAACGGGAAAGGAGTGTTGCAAGAAGAGGTATTCCACCATCTCTCACAAGCTCTTCACCATTCAATGATGAAGACTCGCACCTGAAAGTTAAATATGTGGAAATAGCATAAGCAAAAGTACATTCACAAAGTACTTATCTAAAGAGGAATGATATGGAAATTAAAGGCAGATGATGAATTTACATCAACCAAACAAGCTCCGAGGATGCAACTAGAAGATGTGCTTGATCAGAGGAAAGAAAATTGTTATCATCCTTGTCCACTGTAATGGCACTTAAGAGCATAGGATATCCAGCATATTTGAATGGCATCAATACATTCCCATATCGCCTACATAGAATACACTGGCCCTTTAAGAGAAGCAACAACCTCCAAGCCTGGGGGCCTTGCAATCCTTTCATGGTCACCTAAGGAAGAGGAATAAGAAATCAGTAGATCACTAAAAAGAAAATATGAAACATGGAACTCAAATATGGAGAAATACAACCAATTAAAGAGGATTGCATTCCGGCCAAAGACATGCCTCATAAAAACCCTCATACGTAGGAAGACATGCCTCATAAAAACCCTCATACGTAGGAATCAACTTAGGAATTTTGTCCAACTTTGCTGATCATAATCCAAGAAGTTTACTGATTGCAGAATGAAATATTAGATGGAGGCAACAAAACCAAATGGTAACATATGTAAGTAGACCAAACCTCATAGGAAAGCCCTATGATTTACATTTTCACTCTTCCGCAAAAGCCACTTAAATTTATATATTTAAATTTATTTCTTGGTCCACACCTTAAATTGAGGTAGTATCATATCTAAGAATTAAATATATATATATATGGTCCCGTGTCCTTCCTAGTTCCAAGATATATTTAAAACCAATACTGATATCCATTTATATGTGTGAAAAAGCATTTGGCTCATCTTGACAGCATAAATACCTTTAGAGCACTTTCTACCAGTCAAATAAACAACTTAATTGTGAAAACGGTGTCTAAACAAGTCGACTAATTCATTTGAAATAAGATCTGGCAGCTTATAAGATCCCTTGTCTATATGTTCTTTTTTTTTTTCTCAAGGTTAATCATATAGTCTCCGTTTTTTATGAGTAACAACAGATCCTCACACAGGATCAAGGAATTTGGCATACCTGCAAGCACTCATAAGCTTTCTGCACTGCCAGAAACTTCTCCCTCCCTTTAGGATTTTTGTCTGGATGATACTTTATTGCAAGTTTCCTATACTGTCTCTTGAGCTTTTCCTCATCAATATACTCAATCTGCTTTGATATATTAGGTATCTCCTCAACTGACTCAAAACTTGGTTTCTTAGGGGCGTCGTCTCTGGATACTTCATCAATGGAAATCTCTAGTATCTTGCAAGCTTCTTCTTCAGAAAGGTCCATTGGCCTTCGAGTTAACTCTTCTCTCACATTACTAGCAATGATTGCAAAAACTCAACATGTTCAACAATAGCCAATTAGGAAATCTAATTTCATCACATAAGTTTCGAGTAATAACGATGACACCACATTTCATCTTTCAGCTCTGGATATGTCACTGGTGGCATTGGAGCATAGTCATATAAGGAATGACAATGCTGTGACAATTTCTGAGGGAAATCACCAAGATGCTGAAGAACCTAATCAAATAAAACTGAGAGTTAAATTCAGCACTTACTTGCACTGAGAATGACTCAACTACCACCATGTTTTAGAATGTAAGTACTAAATGTTAACAAAAGATGCTTGGGGTGAAAGACAAGTAGCAAACTCCAGTTGCAGATTCAGGGCTACCTGACGGATCAGATTTTCTGCTCGCATCTTGTGTGTCCAAATAATCTCAGGAGTGTCTGAATCAGAAACCATTGCTGCGGCAAAAGCAACTGGGCCGCTACGTTCCAGTACATAAAGCAATGACTCAGGTAAGAGGCCGCCCAAAACACTTCGTTTCGCCAAAGGTAGAGAAGAGGAAATTGCAGCTTCCTCACCACCATGAAAAGCTTGATAAACATGAGTCACTGAGAAGAGTTGGGCAATTGAAAGAAGATTAGAACTAGGGTAAGCCAGAGCAAAATAAAATGCGCCTGTACTGTATACTCGGATCATTGCTTTTGGGTTCCTAGTAACTATAGCTTTCAGCAGAGCAGCAGCAGCATCAACAATAGTCGGTTCACCAAAAACAGTGTGCATATTGATGGAGCCACCATCCAGCCACTGCCTAGTTCAGCTTAAAAACAAAAGAAAAAATAACGAAAACATCTCAAATCTCTGTGGAAGGCAAAGAAAGGAACAAAGTTACCCCACTTCCAAAGTGGAAGTGTTATAATACAATTACCATCACAAGAGAATATGAAAAGTTGCATCTTTAAAACACCAGGAGTTTAAGGATACAAGTACACGCGGATAACCTAAGTGCATATTACACGGAAACTATATCTTAGTTTAAAGAGGTGCAACAGTTCCAGTGACCCTTCTACAATTGTTTGCTCAATCAGTCTCCAATGTGCATCTCATGTGACGATAAGTACCAGACAACTGAATCCCATTTTAAATGGCTTGCAAGGCAACCGGTTT
>NW_011628081.1:155114-156562 GCF_000512975.1 Sesamum indicum | reverse complement strand
TTCTTCGTTATCACAGTAGAAATTACTTTATTTCATATTCTGTGGCGAAAAACTGCAACAGAATGATCATGATCATAGTCTGTAGTCCAGTAATTAGTCTCTATAGAAACTAGATGCTAATTCAACTCCATCAGTTCAGCAGTAGTTTGATATATAAACAACACTTCAGTGCTATTGAAGATCCCCAAGATCCGCAAAGAGCTAGAGTAGTTCAATACAAGTCAGCAGACATGATGGAAACAGGAAGCACAGAGTTCATGGTGATCCTGATTGGCATCACGGTACCATTCTGGATGATACAGGTATAGACAAAAGGATACCAATTCAAGGCCTAAACCCAATGAACTCCAATTCTCAAATTGAACAGCCTGCTTAATTATTTCAAAGTTTCAGATCTAGATCTATTAACAAGTTGCATATTTCAGAGACCAAATACAATAGAAGGGTTTTGGGGGTAGCTGATCATAAACCAATCTTGACTAGCATAATCATTCATGATACATTACTCACAGAGCTTCACAACTCAGTAAATTACCAAATGAAACAATACTTGAGCACGGCCTCATCACTTTCAATCTTACCCAAACTGACTAAAAAAAGGAATATCACCAATAATGTCTACATAAGACCAAACTGTATAGAATATCCTAAATGTAGCATCAAACGTCCCATCTCACAACGGACCAGAGCATTGTCCAAATAGTTAGATGCAAAAATCCCAGAGATTGCAATTGCATGCTCATGTACATAAGTTCAACAATTTACATAGCAACAGGCATATCATAATTCGAGAAAGGAATAGTAAAAGAATATGGGGACAGTATGTCTACTGTTGTGGACGATTTTAGTATATTGCCATTATTGCACTCAAAAAATCAAAACCATCAAGCATCCTCTAAAATGCTCTGATACTTTATGACTTAGAGATATCCACCAAATTACCTTCATTTAGCTCCAACTAACATGCATCATTCTACAGCGCGACACAGTAATTAGCATTCCAATTGTGATCAAAAGTCATATATTACATAAATGAAGCAATTATTTGCATATATTTCAATTTTAAATAATAATTATTATCTTACCATAAGTTTCTGCACAGGGGCATAACAAGAAAATGAATGCCGGTAAAATACTAAATTTCCAAGAGACCATTTCTGCGTGATACCAGAAGAGGATCACACATAAGAAAAGAAAACAAACCTAGAACATAAGGAGACTGCAAGATCAAATGATAACTGGAAGCGAGACACCATTGGAGGACACCTAATAGCTGCACTATGTATTGCAGCTTCTCTTGCAACACTCGACGATTCAGTATTAGCCATATCAGCAACATCTCCACAATAATATCCTAAAACAATAATAAGATCGAATAAACAGAATAAGCACTTTAATTTCAGATATTGATATTAAATAACTTCTCTAGATAGATCAACATAAATATC
>NW_011628081.1:145938-149022 GCF_000512975.1 Sesamum indicum | reverse complement strand
AGAGGAGAAGGGAAATGGTTTGATGGTGGGGTTGGGTGAGGGTATTTTGGCGGTGGGAGGACTGAACTGCGGCGTCTCTCCTTCGCCGGCTTTGGCTTTCTTGGAGGGAGAAACTGAGGGGTATTGTTTGAGGTGTGAGAAGAAGAATTGCAAGAGGTGTGACGGCCTTCCTCGTACCTGCAACATCACCCACTTGCCTCATCTGCTTCTCCACATTCAGCAACATCTCAATTTTCGCCTCCAAATCTCCGCCTCCATATTCCTACAAAATTAAACCAAAACATTCGATAAATCACAGCACGAGATATAAAATGGGTAAGCCAACAATAGCGTATAAGCTAATTGGAAATCAGGAACGCGCATTTGCTTACCATTTCGATCGAATAGATACGACCAATTGGGGAATTTTTCGTGCAATCGATGAAAAACAAAACCCTAGAGAGAGAGAGAGAAAGAGGAGAGAGTTGTGAATATGTTTTACCATGCGACCATCTTACCGCTAATAAACCTTTTACAAAATTATAAAATTTTTATTATACATTTTGACCCCTAAATTATGTTTATTATATGTTTCACTTCCTAAGTATATTTAATTAAAAAATCTCTCTCAAAACTACTTTTAGTAATTTTAAAATTTTCTCACTCAAATTTTTATTTAAACAACAATGTTCAAAATGTATAGCTTTATATAAACTATATAATACATAAATAACAGTTTACAAGTTCAATATGAAAATATATTTTACAAAGAAAATTATTTACAAGATCAATTTAATTTTATAAAAAAGTATATTATATAACTTATAATTTTTATATTAAATTACATGCATAAATATTTAAAATATAGCAGTCTGAATTATATAGCCCCATACTATAAGAACCTTGTCCAAGATACAACAATATTGTATGATAGGCTTAAGAAAGATCCATCATCACTCATAACTTATAGATTTTTATATTAAATTACAAGCACAAATATTTAAAATATAGCATATCATCACTCATAAAATAATAAAATATTATAGATTAATTATATCAACAAATTAGCATATTTTATAGTACGCAATATTCAAAATAATTTTTTAGATGATGTTGACAATTCCTCTAGAAAAAAACTTCACTATATATAACAATACAAAATAAAAATTACGTAAATCTTTTAGAAATTACATAAAATAAATGAATTGAAAATTTATAGAGTTTATTCAAATTTCATACTAATTACAAAAGTTATAAATTTTGGATAATATTTATTTTAAATAAAAAATTATAATAATTGAGATTACATTTTTTTGTGATGACTATAATAAATATATTTTAGAGGGTGCAAACAATAAGGGTATTTTTGTTATAAAGCTTTTGGTCCATATTATGAGGGAGTTTGTTATATTTTATAGTTTAAAGGGGTATATATGACGATTTTATGTGTACTTTAGGGATGGAAAGTGCATTTGACCCAAAATTTTATTTTATTTTATTTGACATTTTCAATTGAGGATTTTTACAATCAAAACTAGTATAGTAAGTTCATTTTACTAAATTTTTTTATTATTTATACATTTGGTTGTTTTTATATAAATGTTATTAACTCAAGTTTTTATATATATATTTTATTTTGTTGTGAAAATATGGCATAGCAAAATAATATTGCTATTGTTATTTATTTTAGAGGTCAATGGATTTATTCATATGATTGTGTGAGTTATGATCACTCTTTAGTCATATTTATGAAAATATATTATAGTACTACGTTTGTTGAACTAGAGTCAATTTTGTATAAAAAACTTGGTCTTAATGTTTGATACAAAGTTATGTGAGATAATATATATTGTATGGGATAGTTACACCTCCCATTCTTAAGGTTTGGTGTAACTACACGTAAATTTTATGTAATTTAAAAAAATTAAATCTAGTACTCCTAAAGTTTGTTTATGTTACTCAAAGTTCACAGAATTTACTAATATGAATAAAAAAATGAATGAAAATCCATTATCACCCCCAATTTACTTATTATTGACTTATTGCAGGTCAAACAAATCTTTTTATAGCCAAACTACCCTGCATCTTCACATGTTAAGGCATGTAAGGAAGTATATTTTCTAGTTTAGTCAGAAAGTATTATTTTACTTGAAATAAGTCAATTGGGCGTAAATATGAATTGTCATCCTTTTTTAAAAAAAATATTAGCAATTTTTATGAATTTTAAGTGACAGATGGGTAAATTTATTAGACGAAAGCAAACCTCATGAGTACTAAATATAAATTTCCAAACCACAGGAGATCTACGTGTAATTATATCAGATCTCAGGGAAAGACAGTGTAATTATTTGGGCCAAATTGCATAAACTCCCATGTAATTTAAAAACTCAGCAAAAGTCCCCCTTCTGATTTGAAAATAGGCAAAAAACCCCTATGTCTATTTTTTTTGGATAAATGTAAGTTTCATTAATAAAATAATAGTACAGTACAACATGATGGTTATCAGTTGGTGTCTCCCCCGACAGGCCACGGGATACGCCAAAGTCTAAATAAAACTCGTGTACTCACTAAACTATGTAAAGTAATGCTATGTATCCGCTGCCTGATGTCCTCAATAATTACTACTGCCATGGTGCTGGGTGTCCTTTCGGTTTGCTTGAATCGTCTCAAATTTCTCTCCTTCCAAATGTGGTAAACACATGATGCTAATAGCGCTCGGTAAGACATGTTAATAATGTGCTTACCCCTTTATTTTTGGGACGCCCATGTAATATCCGTCATCCAGTCTCTATTGGGCCACGAGAATCGTACCATTTTCCGAATTTCTGTGAGACACTATCGACTAAATCTACACTGAAAAAATAAGTTGCCATGTGTCTCTGTCGCTCCCTCGCTGCATAGAATACACGGGCCAAGGTGGGCTAGCCATGGTTTATCCGTCGTAGCCAACTTGCCAAGAATAGCAAGCCATAGGATGAATAAGTGACGTGGAATCTTGAGGGATCCCGAAAGTAGCGAGGACCAGTCTACTTTCTGTCCAGGTGGATCAAAAAGCCTGTAAAGAGCGTGAGCTGTAGGAAGCCCATGATTGAACCTCCAAATAAT
>NW_011628081.1:119143-145810 GCF_000512975.1 Sesamum indicum | reverse complement strand
GGAATCTGTCACTAAGGGGTCCCAGATGATGCCATGGGTCCTGCCACAAGTAGAATCTCCTCACATCTCCTATCTAATAATCCACCATAGATCGGAGGAAGATCCGTAAACGGAGGATTGGAGGAAGATCCGTAAACGGAGGATTTTCCGCCATACCCATGATCCTCCATGCTCTCTAATCGTCCAAATGGAAGTATCACGTAAACGACCCTGGTAGAGCCATTCAACCCATATCGAGGTCCTATCGCACCTGATAATATCACATAGTTTCTTAGCCATTAATGCATGATTCTAGATAGTAATATCCTTGAATCCTAGGCCTCCCTCCTCCTTCGGCCGACACAGGTCTTTCCACGCAACCTTGGCATAACCACTGGTTGATGTCCCTTTCCACAAGAAAATTCGCAGCCTCTTCTCAATTTCGTTTGTAACTTTCTTTGGCAGTATGAACGCCGATGCCCAATATAAACTCAGCGACATGAGTACAGATTTAATAATTTGTACCCTGCCAGCATAAGACAATGCAATACCCTCCGAACCAGCAATATGTTTATCAATTTTCACCAATAATGGACGACAATCAGCAATTGTTAAGCGAGATGATAAGAGAGTTAGCCCCAAATACCTTATCGGTAAGATACCCTCCTGAAACCCGAGTGTTGTCAGCATCTCCTTGCGCAATCCTTGGGCTGAACGTGAGATAGTAAGATGGCTTTTCTGCACGTTCAGCCTGAGCCCCGACCATATAGCAAATCGATCCAATCCTATGTTAATGACTCCAATAGAGTCCATATCAGCATGACAGAATAACAACAAGTCATCAGCAAAGCCCAGCTGAAAAACCCTGGATGTATCACATTTCCAGTGGAAGGAAAATAATTCATCCTGATTAATCAACTGTAGTATACCCAAGTGTAGTACTTCCATTACAAGCACGAACAAGTATGGCGAAAGAGGATCTCCTTGTTGAAGCCTTCTGGCCCCCTTAAAGAAACCATGAGGTTTCCCATTCAACCCAACAGAAAATGAAGTTGTAGTAACACACACCTCAATCCACTTCACGAAATTAGAGGGGAACCCAAATAACTCCATCACCGCGATCATAAAGTCCCACTCCACCGCGTCGTATGCCTTCCGAATGTCCACTTTTAAGGCACATCGGGGTGGTAGAGGGGCCTGGTTGTAGCCTGTAAATAGCTCCTACGCCAACATAATATTGTCTCCAATGCTTCGACCGGGCATAAATATCGCTTGGCACGGACTAATTAGTTTGTCCAATATCACACTCAACTGTTGGACAATGAGTTTGGCGATAATCTTATATAACACATTACAGTAAGATATAGAACGAAAATCACCAACGGACATAGGATATAAGCGCCAGAAGTGTAGTATTTATCTGCTTCAGAATTCGTCCCGTAGTAAAGAAATCCAGCACTGCCGACGTCACTTCCTGCCCTACTATAGGCCATGCAGCTTTGAAAAAGCCCGATGAATACCCGTCCCGGTGCCTTACCTTATCCTCAGCAATGTCAAAAACTGCCTGCTTGACATCTGCTGGTGTGAATGGCAAGAGTAAAGAGCTAACGTCCTCTTCATTCAATAGATGTCTCACCCATGGTCGAAGGAACCGCAGATCTATCACGTCTCTCCTTCTTTCCCCACCAAGCAGGTTTTGGTAGTACATGACAAACTCATCGACTACCGCTTGTGGTTCTGTGTGAGTGGCTCCATGATCATCATTGATTTGTAAGATTCTCCTCGCCGATCTCTGTTGAGCAATCTTACGAAAGAATACCTGGGAGCACTGGTCACCTCCTTCATCCACTGCATTTTTGCTCGTTGTTGGAGCATACTTTGTTCAAGTTTGGTTGCTTTGGCTAGTATGAATCGGCAACAATGTTCTAGCTGCAAGAATAATTCATCCTGCTCTCTAAACACTGATTTAAGTGCTTTGAGTTTTCTTGTTACCGCATACATAGGCACCCCAATAATGTTATTCTAAACACTGATTTAAGTGCTTTGAGTTTTCTTGTTACCGCATACATAGGCACCCCAATAATGTTATGTTACCAAACCTGCTGCACACTGGGAAATAAATGCTGGTGATAAGGTGAGGTAATTATCGAATCGAAACATACCTCTATATTGTTGTTGACTATCCCCGTATAGATCAGCGGTGAGTGATCTGAAGTACGTGGGGTGAGGCTAGTGTAAAAAGATGTTGGAATCGAGCCATCCATCTATCATTAATCATCATTCGATCCAACCTTTTCCAAAGATTCCATGGACTTGCACTGCAGTTATGCCTACCATTCTCTTCTCCCTGCATGGGTAATGGTAGTAAACCTGCATTCTGAATGCAGTCATTAAACTCTTCCATTGCCATTCAAATGTCTCCCGATGCTCCACATATTTCACTAAGATCTCGTACCACATTGAAATCCCCTCCAATAAGCCACGGGATATCAACAGTCTGCATGGCAATAGTCTTTAGGGAACCTCATAACTCCCGCCTGTCTGCCACCTCCGTAGTTCCATAAATCACAATAATGGCAATTGACTCACGTAGTGACCGTATATAAACAAGGCAATGGATGAATTGCGGTATATAAACAAGGCAATGGATGAATTGCGTACCACATTCAACAACATCAACATCAATAAAGTTATCATCCAAGAATTTGAGCATAACTGCAAGTTAGTATAAAAGGGAAACAAATTTGCTTTAATAAAACCATGCAAAACAGCTAAATTTTGAACGTTCTCAGTATTCGACGAAACTTGACCCAAAGTAGTATAGTACAACAATGTGATCATCAGTTGGTTTCTCCCTCGACAGGCCAAGGGATACGCCATAGTCTATATAAGGCTCGTGTACTGACTGAACTTTTTAAAGTAATGCTATGGATCCGTTGTCTGATATCCTCAACTATCAACAAAGCAATGGTGCTATGTGTCCTTTCGGTGTGCTCGAATCGTCTCAAGTTTCGCTCCTTCCAAATGTGGTAAACACATGATGCTAAAAGTGCTCGATATGACATGTTAACAATGTGTTTACCTCTCCATCTTCGGGAAGCCCATGCAATGTCTGTTATCCAGTCTCTATTGGGCCAAGAAAATCGTACCATTCTCCGAATTGCAGTGAGGCATTGTTGACTAAATCTGCACTGGAAGAATAAGTGGTCATGTGTTTCCTTTGCTCCCTCGTTGCACAGAGTACAAGGGCCCAGGTGGGCTAGCCATGGTTTGTCCGTCGTGGATAACTTGCCAAGTATAGCAAGCCATAGGATGAATAAATGGCGTGGTATCTTCAGTGATCCCGAAAGTAGCGAAGACCAGCCTACTTTTGGTCCTGGTGGATCAAATAGTCAATAAAGAGCCTGGGCTGTAGGTTGTCCATGATCAAATCTCCAAACAATGCGGTCCTCCCCTCCATGGATTGTGAGTAATGCATGTGTAATCTCCAGACACTCAAAATTAGTGATAGGAGGCCAATGCCACTCTCCGCCACTGATCACCATACTGAGTTTAGCTGACTCCTCCAATCCGAGTAGTCTTGGTCCCCGTGGAAATGTGTCACTCATAGGGCCAAGATAATGCCACGGGTCCTGCCACAGATAAAATCTCATCCCATCACCAATCTGATAGTCCACCATAGGGCGGAGAAAAATCCGTAGCCTAAGAATTTTTCGCCATCCCCATGAGCCTCCATGCTCCTTAATCGTCCATATGGAAGTGTCTCGTAGCTGACCCTGGTAAAGCCATTCAATCCAAATCGAGGTTCTATCGCACCTAATAATATCACAAAGCTTCTTAGTCATTAATGCACGATTCAAGATGGAAATATCCTTGAGTCCTAATCCTCCCTCATCCTTCGGCCGGCATAAATCTTTCCAGGCTACCTTGGCGTAACCACTGGTTGTTGTCCCCTTCCACAAGAAAGTTCTCAGCTTCTTCTCAATTTCATTTGTAACTTTCTTTGGCAAGATGAACGCCGACGCCCAATATAAACTCAGTGACATGAGTACAGATTTAATAATTTGTACTCTACCAGCATATGAAATAGTCATACGCTCCCAGCCAGCAATACGTTTATCAATTTTCAATAATAAAAGACGACAATCAGCAATTGTTAATCGAGAAGATAAAAGAGGTAGTCCCAAATACCTCAATGGTAAGACTCCTTCTTGAAATCCGAGTGCTGCCAGCATCTCCTCGCGTAATCCTTGTGCTGAACGTGATATTATAAGCTGGCTTTTCTGCACGTTTAGTCTGAGCCCCGACCATTTAGCAAATCGATCCAATCCTGTTTTAAAGATTCCGATAGAATCCATATCAACTCGACAGAATAATAGCAAGTCGTCAGCAAATCCCAACTGGAAGATCTTGGCAGTATCACACTTCCAATGAAATGAGAATAGATCATCCTGGTCAATCAACTGTAGAAAACCCAAAGTAAGACTTCCATCACAAGCACGAACAAGTATGGTGATAGAGGGTCACCCTGCCGAAGTCCTCTGGCTCCCTTGAAGAAACCATGGGGTTTCCCATTCAGTCCAACAGAGAACGAAGGTGTGGTAATACACGCCTCAATCCACTTCATGAAAATAGAAGGGAATCCAAATAACTCCATCATCGCAAACATGAAGTCCCACTCCACCGTGTCATATGCTTTTCGAATATCCACTTTTAAAGCACACTGGGGTGGTCTGTGGACCTGATTATAGCCCGTAAAAAGTTCTTGTGCTAGCATGATATTATCTCCAATACTTCTTCCAGGCACAAACGCCGCTTGGCACGGGCTAATTAGTTTGTCCAGTATTACACTTAACCGTTGGACAATGAGTTTTGCAATAATCTTATACAACACATTACAGCAAGAAATCGGACGAAAGTCACCAACAGACATAGGGGAATGTACCTTTGGTATGAGTGCCAAAAGTGTTGTATTTATCTGCTTTAGGAGTCAGCCTGTATTAAAGAAATCCAGCACTGCCAAAGATACCTCCTGCCCCACTATAGTCCATGCGGCTTTGAAAAAACCCGATGAATACCCATCCGGCCCCGGTGCCTTGTCCTCTGCAATGTCAAAAACCGCCTGCTTGACATCGTCTGTTGTGAATGGTAAGAGTAAAGAGTTAGCATCCTCATTACTTATTATATGTCTAGCCCATGGTCGAAGGAAACGAAGGTCTATCACATCATGTCGTCGTTCCCCCCCCGAGAAGATTCTGATAATACGTGACAAACTCATTGATTACTACTCCTGGTTCTGTTTGAGTAGTTCCTTGATCATCATTGATTTGTAAGATTCTCCTTGTCGATCTTCTTTGAGATATCTTACGAAAGAACACCCGAGGGCATTGATCGGCCCCTTTCATCCACTACATTTTTGCACGCTGTTGAAGCATATTCTGCTCAAGTTTGGCTGCTTTAGCTAGGACAGTCCGACACCAGTGTTCCAGCTGTAAGAATAGTTCCTCCTGTCTGTTTGAACTAACAACTGTGCCATCTCAAGAAACACTTTAGCCAGCGGGACATTGTGCGATAAGTCCCCTTTTTTTCTCCTCTGTTCTCTAAATACCGATTTTAATGCTTTGAGTTTCCTCGTTACCACATACATTGGGACTCCTATGATGTTATGCTGCCAGATCTGCTGCACACTGAGAGTAAACTCTGGAGAAAGAGTGAGGTAATTATCAAAACGAAACATACCTCCAAATTGTTGTTGACTATCCCCGTTAAGTATCAGCGGTGAGTGATCCGAGGTTCGTGGGGTAAGACTAGTATAACTTGATGTCGGGAACCGAGCCATCCATCTATCATTAATCAGTATTCGGTCCAATCTTTTCCAAAGGTTCCGTGGATTAGTACTGCAGTTATGCCATGTATACCATTCTCCCTGCATGGGCAATGGTAGTAATCCTGCATTTTGAATGCAGCAATTAAACTCTTCCATTGCCATTCGAATATCACCCGATGCTCCACATACTTCACTCAGATCTCGCACCGCGTTGAAATCCCCTCCAATAAGCCACGGTACATCAACATTCTGCATGGCAATAGTCTCTAGAGCACCCCACAACTCCCTCCTATCCGCCACCTCCGAAGCTCCATAAATACAGTAAGGGCAACTGACTCATGTAGTGATCGTATAAAAACAAGGCAGTGGATAAATTGGGTACCACATTCAACTACATCAACATCTAGGAAATTATCATCCCATGCAATCCATACCCGATTACCAACCAAACCATAATCCACAAACCATTTCCACTGTGGTAGTAAGAAAGATTGAATAGCAGCTACATTATTAAAACGAACTCGAGTTTCAAGAAGACCAAGAAACTGTAACATGAACTCAGCAATAATGTCCTTCACAGCTAGCTGGTGGTCTCTTTTGTTCAGGCCACGAACATTCCATATTGCTGCATTCATCATGGATCACCAAGTAAGGGGCTGCTATGATTAGGACCCCGTGGTATCTCATCTGCATCATCAATTAAGTGTAGAGCATCAAACGTCTTATATACGACAATTTCCTTCCCCTTCTCCTCTCGACTCAATCTCCCGTCAACAAATGAATATTCACGTCCATCTCTCTGTTTATCTATTCCTCGAGATGGTGGTATTCTCTCCTTCTGATCCTGCACAGGTGGTGGTCTCGCAGGTCCCGTTTTAGGAATGTAAACGGTGACTGGCGGTTTATAGGTCTGGATGATTTATGAATCTCACAATCCTTTGCAGAATGTCCTAGCGTCAAACAACTGGTACATTTTGGAGGTATCCACTCATACTCCACATCAATTTTGCACGGTGTCTCTCCCCCTTCTTCATCAGGCGTCATATAATAATATGTTTAGGTAAGTTGGAACTCACATCTAACATCACGCATACCCGAGCGAAGTCCAATCTCGTGCATGCTCTCGTTATTGCATCCGGATATAGGGGTTTGCCAATACCGCTGGCCACCGTACTCAGGCCCTCCTCTGTCCATAATTCAACCGGCAGGTGTCTCAATTTTATCCAAACAGGGCCCTGTATATGTTTTAATTTCCTCATCACCAAACCTGGTTCCCATTTTTGCAGCACAATTGGTTGTCCTTGAAACAACCACGGTCCACCTTCAATTGCTTCTTCCATATATGCAACAGTCTTGAATTGGAAGAAGAAAAATTCATTCGTTGTGGCCTTAACCTCCCTCAATCCAGGCCAAACGGAAAAGGCAAATTCTTTAACATGATAAAAGTACGGTTTTCTTCCAAGGAAATATCCAATCGCAGTGGTTTTCCACTTGATTGATCCATTGCGAATAGCTTCCATTGTTGGCCTTACCACCACTTCACCATTTTGTATTATAGGAGGTATATAAGACAGAGTCCGCCGAGTTGAATTATTAAAAGCGTCAGCAATTTTGTCATCAACGCCCACATTCGATGTTGCATTCAGTTGGATGTTTCCCACAAACAAACCCATTGGAAAGGAACGCACTTGTGTAGGAAAAGGACTAGTTTTTTCTTCATTATTGCTGACATCATTGATGTCATCAGCAGTTACATCATGCATGACATCATCAACCACATCATGCATGACATCAGCGGATCCTCCCACATCATGCATGACATCATTTGACATGTCAGCCACAGATTTCTCCACGTCACTGCCAACTGGTTCCACGTCAGACTGCTGTACTTCCGGCATCTCATCAGTCGTCGTCGGAGGCCGTCTTTCCGTCATCGGAATCTGCCCAGAATTCGGCGAAATCTGAATCTCCGGTGAAAAACTCAAACCTGTAATGGAATGATGCTGTTTCATTGTCTCCGCCTGTTTTCCGGTCAGAAGATTGCGTCGCGGCGACAAGAGACAATGCCACGGGTTTGGGTTATGAACAGGCGACGGCGCAGCCCCATATCGTCGAAATCTACCGAATTTAGCTTCCCATCGGAGTTTAACATTATTGAGCGCTTCCATTGATGCCTCATCACCGTCCAAAACCTTATTCGCAAGTCTCAGAAATTCCTCAATATTAAAGTCGGCCGGCGAGCGATTTCCAGTGTGTCCGCCATTAACGATTTTTGAAGGAGCGCCGTCAACAAACCCTAGACTCGATTTCTCATGAACAGTCGTCAAGTTTTGATTTTTTCCCATGGTTGTATCATTTCCATCTCTTTCAATCGTCGTCAAGTTTTGATTTTTTCCCATGGTTGTATCATTTCCATCTCTTTCAATCGTTTTGCAGCCATTTTTGGTCGGAAAAAACTCGTCATGTGTCAGTTTTTCCGTTCGCGTCCGTTCATCTTCCTCGGCCGCATTGTTTTCAGAAAACCCTAGATATTTCTGTATTTCGACATCCTTCGTTCGAGGGGCTAAATTCATGTTTTTCCGCATCAGTAGTTCGTTTCCATTCTCTGTAATCTGTAGATCGTCTTCCCCAATCGTCTGTTTGACAGATCTGGTCGGATTTGTTTCATCTTCCAAATGTGACGTTTCGGTTACCTTGGCGGCGCAAAACCCTAACTCTGAAGGCGATGAATCAACGTTCAAAATCTCTCCTTTTCCGGCCAGAAATCCGTCTTTGCCCTCCTCAATACCATGCGAAGAAGGAATATTGTATTCCTCCTCTAATCGTTCCATCAATGGCGCCTTCTCATCTTCCGCCTGAAAATCGCGCTGTTCGCCGGAAAAACGACCACGGCTGACTGTATTTCGCCGGCCACCATCACCGTCCACCTCCTCGCCGTCGGCCGGAGCCCCCTCCTCATCGCCGGCCGGTGTTGTAGTGTTTAGGGCTTGTGTGTGTGTGTTTTGTGGTGTGCTAGTATGTGTGAGAGAAGATAGATATTTTGGAGAGTCCATTTTTTTAGAGAAAACGTTCAAAATTTAGCTGCTTTGCAGGAATTCGATGAAACTTGACCCAAAAGAAGGACTAGACCCAAGAATTTGTGTGTTCAATTTCCTAAGCGTAATAATAACTACAAGTTATTATAAAAGGGAAACAAACTTGCTTTAATAAAACCGTGCAAAACAATAATAACTACAAGTTATTATAAAAGGGAAACAAACTTGCTTTAATAAAACCGTGCAAAACAGCTAAATTTGGAACGTTCTCAGAATTCGACAAAACTTGACCCAAACGTTGGTATAGAACCAAGCATTTGTGTTGTAAATTTGCTAAGAATAATAATAACTACAAGTTAGTATAAAAGGGAAACAAACTTGTTTTAATAAAACCGTGCAAAACAGCTAAATTTTGAGCATTCTCAGAATTCGACGAAACTTGACCCAAACGTATGTCTAAACCCAAGAATTTGTGTGTTAAATTTTCTAAGCATAATAATAACTACAAGTTAGTATAAAAGGGAAACAAACTTGCTTTAATAAAACCGTGCAAAACAGCTAAATTTTGAACGTTCTCAGAATTCGACAAAACTAGACCTAAACGTAGATCTAGACCCAGCATTTGTGTTATACATTTGCTAAGCGTAATAATAACTACAAGTTCGTATAAAAGGGAAACAAACTTGCTTTAATAAAACCGTGCAAAGCAGCTAAATTTTGAAGTTTCTCAGAATTCGACGAAAGTTGACCCAAACATAGATCTAGACCGAAGAATTTGTGTGTTCTATTTCCTAAGCGTAATAATAACTACAAATTAGTATGAAAGGGAAACAATCTTTTTTTAATAAAACCGTGCAAAACAGTTAACTTTTGAACGTTCTCAGAATTCGACGAAATTTGACCCAATCACAGGTCTTGATCCATGCATTTGTATAGTAAATTTGCGAAGCGTAGTAATAACTGCAAGTTAGTATAAAAAGGAAATAAATTTGCTCTAATAAAACCATGCAAAACAGCTAAATTTTGAACGTTCTTAGTATTCGACGAAACTTGAACGAAACATTGGACCTAAGCATTTGTGTTGTAAATTTGCTAAGCGTAATAATAACTACAAGTTAGTATAAAAGGGAAACAAACTTGTTTAAATAAAATCGTGCAAAACAGCTAAATTTTGAGCGTTCTCAGAATTGGACGAAACTCGACCCAAACGAAGGTCTAGACCCAATAATTTGTGTGTTAAATTTCCTAAGCGTAATAATAACTACAAGTTAGTATAAAAGGGGAAACAAACTTGTTTTAATAAAACCGTGTAAAACAGCTAAATTTTGAACGTTCTCAGAATTCGACGAAATCTGTCCCAAACGTTGGTCTAGACCCAAGCATTTGTGTGGTAAATTTGCTAAGCATAATAATAACTACAAGTTAGTGTAAAAGGTAAACAAACTTGTTTCAATAAAACCGTGCAAAACAACTAAATTTTAAACGTTCTCAGAATTCGATGAAACTTGACCCAGTTGCAAGTCTAGAACCAAACATTTGTGTTGTAAATTTGCTAAGCGTAATAATAACTACAAGTTAGTATAAAACGGAAACAACTTGCTTTAATAAAACCGTGCAAAACAGCTAAATTTTGAACGTTCTCAGAATTCGACAAACTTGAGCCAAACGTTGGTATAGAACCAAGCATTTGTGTTGTAGTGTTGTAAATTTGCTAAGCGTAATAATAACTACAATTTAGTATAAAAGGGAAACAAACTTGCTTTAATAAAACCGTGCAAAACAGCTAAATTTTGAACGTATTTAGAATTCGACGAAATTTGACCCAAACGTTGGTCTAGACCCAAGCATTTGTGTTGTAAATTTGCTAAGCATAATAATAACTACAAGTTAGTATAAAAGGGAAACAAACTTGCTTTAATAAAACTGTGCAACACAGCTAAATTTTGAACGTATTTAGAATTCGACGAAAATTGACCCAAACGTTGGTCTAGACCCAAGCATTTGTGTTGTAAATTTGCTAAGCGTAATAATAACTATAAGTTAGTATAAAAGGGAAACAAACTTGTTTTAATAAAACTGTGCAAAACAACTAACTTTTGAATTTTCTCAGAATTCGACGAAACTTGACCCAATCGCACGTCTAGACCCATCCATTTGTGTTTTAAATTTGCTAAGCGTAATAATAACTACAAGTTAGTATAAAAGGGAAACAAACTTGCTTTAATAAGACCGTGCAAAACAGCTAAATTTTGAACGTTCTCAGAATTCAACGAAACTTCACCCAAAGGTTGGTCTAGACCCAAGCATTTGTGTTGTAAATTTGCTAAGCGTAACAATAACTACAAGTTAGTCTAAAAGGGAAACAAACTTTGTTTAATAAAACAGTGCAAAACAGCTAAATTTTGAACGTTCTCAGAATTCGACGAAATTTGACCCAATCGCAAGTCTAGACCCAAGCATTTGTATAGTAAATTAGCGAAGCGTAATAATAACTGCAATTTAGTATAAAAGGGAAATAAATTTGCTTTAATAAAACCGTGCAAAACAGCTAAATTTTGAGCGTTCTCAGAATTGGACGAAACTCGACCCAAACGAAGGTCTAGACCCAAGAATTTGTGTGTTAAATTTCCTAAACGTAATAATAACTACAAGTTAGTATAAAAGGAAAACTATCTTGTTTTAATAAAACCGTGTAAAACAGCTAACTTTTGAACGTTTACGCACTAATACACTATCCATGCACATGGCCGCCGGAGACGAGGAGGACGACGGCGACGCTTCGGCCAGTGATGGGGATGTCGAAAAAGTGGGAGGCCGACGATTGGTGACCGGCGATGGCGAGGATAGCTACCGTAGAAAATCTGGAAAAACCACGCGGCTTTTAGTTCAAACCGCGCCTTTCACCGGCGACTTTCAGGCGAGCGAATCGGAACCGACGATTGGGGAGACATCAACATTAATTGCGCATGGGAAAAGAGGAGGCTTGGAGATGGAGAAAGCGGCTGCTACGGCGCCGCATTTACTAGGGTTTGCCACACCCTCGGACGTGGAAAAAGCGGCCGTTTCGGCGCCGCAACTGCTCGGAATTGATGCGCCATTGGACACGGAAAAAGCGGCCGCTTCAGTTCAAACCGCGCCTTTCACCGGCGACTTTCAGGCGAACAAATCGGAACTGATGATTGGGGAGACATCAACATTAATTGCGCATGGGAAACGAGGAGGCTTGGAGATGGAGAAAGCGGCTGTTTCGGCGCCGCAACTACTAGGGTTTGCCGCTTCCTCGAACGTGGAAAAAGCGGCCGTTTCGGCGCCGCAACTGCTCGGAATTGATGCGCCAATGGACACGGAAAAGGAGGCTGCTTCGGCGCCGAATTTGCTTGGGTATGCTGCGCCATTGGAACCACAAGCGGTTGATGAAACCGAACAGCCGCGGGGACGAGTTTACGCAGAAAACGAAAAGTCACCGGACGAAACTGTAACGTCGCCGATATCTTTGACGACCGATGCAAATACTACCGGCTTTGCAGAGGTTGAAGATGAAGGACTGTTGAGAAAAGAAGCAACAATACAGGCGTCATCGTTAGGGTTTGGTGAAGCTCCATCTTCCATTAATGGCGGACGAAGGTTTGAGCCTTTCAACCTTGAAGAATTCTTGCGATTGGCGAACGCGGTCATTGACAAAGGCGACGAGAAAACCATTGCAGCGATTAGAGATCTGAAAGATAGATGGAAGGAGAGATTCCGAAGCATACCGTCGCTGCGCTCGTTCGTTGAGAGTAGAGGAGCGCCGTCACGAGTTAGCAAGCTACGACCGGCATTGAGATGCCTTCTGCCGTCGGGAATGAACAGCGGGGAATCGGAAAATGCATTGATATCATCTGATTCAGAAAAACAGTCATCGGCGATTGGGATTTCCGCCGGAAACGCGACTGTTTTGCCGGCGACGGGTGAACGGCGAGTTCCACATCTGGCTGACGTGGCCATTGCTGGTGACGGGGATGGTGAGTTGGCAGCTGCTATGGCGGATGACGTGGAAGGTGACGTCACTGATGATGCTAGGATGACCTCTGATGACATCACTGCTGACATCACTTCAGATGACATCACTGCTGAGATCACTACAGATGGCATCACTGCTGATGCAGGCATGACAGCATCAGCTGTTGATGTCATAGATGATGTCACTCGTCACAAGAAGACAAGAAAACAGTTTTCTAACTTTTCTAGCTCTCCAACTGGATTGTTTGTTGGAAATATTCCGTTACATGCATGTTCGGACACGATTATCAATGACAAAATAGCTCATGCATTCCATAACTCCACTCGCAAGACCCTATCCTATGTGGCTCCAACAATGCAAAACGGGGAAGTAATAGTGCGACCAACATTGGATATTATACGCAATGGGTCTAAACGATGGAGAGCCACCGCTGTCGGATACTTCCTTGGGAAAAGACCGTACTTTTACCATCTGAAGGAATTTGCAATGTCAGTATGGCCGGACTTGAAGGAGGTCACGGGTACAAATAATGGTTTCTTTTTCTTACAATTCAAATCAGTCGCAGCTATGGAAGATGTCATTGAAGGAGGGCCGTGGTTATTTCAGGGGCAGCCTATTGTTCTTCAAAAATGGGAACCAGGGATGGTATTAAGGAAACTACAGCATACTCAAGTTCCGGTGTGGATCAAATTACGTCACCTTCCAGTCGAGTTATGGACAGATGAAGGCCTTAGTACGGTGGCCAGTGGAGTGGGTAAACCACTTTACCCGGATGCAATTACGAGAGCATGCACGAGACTGGACTTCGCTCGTGTATGCGTAATGTTGGATGTGACCTCAAATTTACCGAAGCACATTATAATTATGACACCGGATGAGGATGGAGGAGAATCACCTTGCAAGGTCGATGTCGAGTACGAATGGCTACCCCAGAAGTGCCAAAGATGTATGACAATGGGACACTCTGACAAAGAGTGTATGCTCAACAAACCAAAACCAGCTAAACCACCGATTGCTGTATATGTACCAAAAATGGGGACGCCGCAAGAACCAACAATGCCTAAACGGAGTAGGAACCATCCTAGGGAGGAAGGTGATACTACTTATAAACCATCCCGACCAATAAATATGCCTGATCGGAACATGAGCAGACCACCATCAGCTCGAGTGGTAGAAAAGCAGAGAGAGGGACGTGAATCCCCTAGAGATGCAGCCGGCCCTAGTCGTGAGGAAAGGGGTAAGGCGCTTGTTATATATAATACTTTTGACGCACTTCACCTATTAGATGATACAGATGAGTCGTCTCGGGGTCCTAAGCATAGCAGCCCCATGCCCTGTGATCCATGTTGCATGCAGCAGTATGGAATGTTCGTGGCCTGAACACACGAGATCATCGGTTAGCAGTCAAAGACATCGTTGCTGAGTTCAGGTTACAATTCCTCGGTCTCCTTGAAACTCGTGTTCGTATAAATAACGTATCTCATATTCAGGCTTTTTTACTACCTCAATGGAAATGGTTTGTGGATTATGGATCGTCCGGTAATCGGATTTGGATAGCGTGGGATGAAAATTTTATTGATGTTGATGTGGTTGAATGTAGCACACAGTTTATTCACTGTCATGTTAATATCCGTGCACTTCATGAATCCATTGCTATTACTGTTATCTATGGGGCAAATGAGTTGGTAGAGAGGAGGGCGTTATGGGACTCCATGGAGACTATTGCTATACAGAGTGCTGATATTCCGTGGCTTGTTGGAGGGGATTTCAATACAGTGCGAGACCTTAGTGAAATCTGTGGTGTATCAGGAGATATTCGAATGGCCATGGAAGACTTTAATACTTGCATCCAGAATACAGGATTATTACCATTACCCATGCAGGGCGAATGGTACACATGGCACAATTGCAGTGCCGGGCCACGAAACCTCTGGAAAAGACTGGATCGCATGCTGATCAATGATAGATGGATGGCTCAGTTCCCGACATCATATTATTCTTCCCTCACAGCACGCACTTCAGATCACTCCCCAATGGTGTTAAGTGGGGATATACAACAACAATTAGGAGGTATGTTTCGATTCGATAATTACCTCGCCCTATCTCCAGAATTTATTCCCAGTGTACAACAGGTATGGCAACATAACATAATAGGGACACCCATGTATGCCGTAACAAGGAAACTCAAAGCACTTAAACCGATATTTAGAGAGCAGAGGAGGAAAAAGGGGGACTTATCTCACAATGTCCAACTGGCAAAAGGGTTTCTTGAGATGGCGCAAGTACTTGTTACTTCAAACAGGCAGGATGAACTATTCCTACAGTTGGAACACTGCTGCCGGGTAGTACTAGCTAAAGCAGCTAAACTTGAACAGATTATGCTACAACAGAGATCAAAAATGCAGTGGATGAAGGGGGGTGACCAGTGCTCCCGGGTATTCTTTCGTAAGATTGCTCAAAGGAGATCGGCGAGAAGAATCTTACAAATCAATGATGATCATGGAGCCACTCACACAGATCCAGGAGCAGTAATTAATGAGTTTGTCATGTACTATCAAAATTTACTTGGTGGGGAACGACGAAGAGACATGATAGATCTTCGATTCCTGCGACCATGGGCTAGACATTTATTGAGTGAAGATGATGTCAACTCCTTAGTCTTGCCATTTACTCATATGGATGTCAAGCAAGCGATTTTTGACATTGCTGAAGATAAGGCACCTGGGCCGGACGGGTATTCATCGGGCTTCTTCAAAGCTGCATGGCCTATAATAGGGCAGGAGGTGTCTTCGGCAGTCTTGGATTTCTTTCATACAGGCCGAATTCTGAAGCAGATTAATACTACACTTTTGGCGCTCATACCAAAGGTACATTCTCCTATGAATGTTGGTGATTTCCGTCCTATATCTTGCTGCAATGTACTGTACAAGATTATTGCCAAGCTCCTTGTCCAACGATTGAGTGTGATACTGGACAAACTTATTAGTCCGTGCCAAGCGGCGTTCGTGCCCGGACGAAGCATAGGAGACAATATCATGTTGGCACAGGAACTGTTTACGGGATATAACCAGACCCATCTACCACCCCGGTGTGCTCTAAAAGTGGACATTCGAAAGGCATATGATACGGTGGAGTGGGATTTCCTAATTGCTGTGATGGAGTTATTTGGGTTCCCTCATATATTCGTGAAATGGATTGAGGAGTGTGTCACAACACCCTCATTTTCTGTTGGGCTTAACGGGAAACCTCACGGCTTCTTTACGGGGGCTAGAGGGCTTCGGCAGGGAGACCCTCTATCACCATACTTATTCGTGCTTGTGATGGAAGTCCTACAATTGGGTTTCCTACAGCTGATTGACCAGGATGAATTATTTTCTTTTCATTGGAAGTGTGATGCAGCCAGGATTTTTCAGCTGGGTTTTGCTGATGATTTGTTACTATTCTGCCGTGCTGATTTGAACTCTATTGGAGTATTTAAGACAGGATTGGATCGTTTTGCTGAATGGTCGGGGCTCAGACTAAATGTGCAGAAAAGCCACCTCATTATCTCACGTTCAGCACAAGGACTACGAGAGGAGATGTTGGAAGCACTCGGATTTCAAGAGGGAGTCCTACCGATGAGGTATTTAGGGCTACCTCTTTTATCTTCTCGTTTAACAGTTGCTGATTGTAACCCTCTATTGTTGAAAATTGATAAACGCATTGCGGGTTGGGAGGGTATGGCTCTTTCTTATGCTGGTAGGGTGCAGATTATTAAATCTGTACTCTTGTCGCTGAGTTTATATTGGTCATCGGCGTTCATCCTTCCAAAGAAAGTTACTAACGAAATTGAGAAGAGACTACGAACTTTCTTGTGGAAGGGGACAACAAACAGTGGTTATGCGAAGGTAGCATGGAAAGATCTCTGCCGACCGAAAGATGAGGGAGGAATAGGATTCAAAGATATTGCTATCTTGAATCGCACATTAATGATCAAGAAACTCTGTGATATCATCAGGTGCGATAGGACCTCAATTTGGGTTGAATGGCTTTACCAGGGTCGATTACGCGACACCTCCATTTGGACGATTAGGGAGCATGGAGGCTCATGGGGTTGGCGGAAAATTCTACGTCTACGGGCTTTCCTCCGCCCTATGGTGGACTATCAGATTGGCGATGGGCGAACTTTTTACCTTTGGCAGGACCCGTGGCATTATCTCGGACCACTCAGTGTCACATTCCCACGGGGACCGAGACTACTCAGAATAGAGGAATCAGCCAGATTGAGCACGGTTATTAGTGAAGGAGAGTGGCAGTGGCCTCCTATCACAGATTTTGAGTGTCTGGAGATCACACATGGTTTACCCACAATTCATGGAGGGGAGGACCGAATTATTTGGAGATTTGATCAGGGTAAACCTACAACCCAGGCTCTATATAGGCTTTTTGATCCCCCAGGACCGAAAGTAGGCTGGGCTTCACTACTTTCGGGATCACTGAAGATTCCACGTCATTTGTTCATCCTGTGGCTTGCTATTCTAGGCAAATTGGCTACAACGGACAAATCATGGTTAGCGCACCTTGGCCCATGTATTCTATGTAATGAGGGAGCGACAGAGACACATGGCCACTTATTCTTTCAGTGCAGATTTAGTCGACAGTGTCTCACAGCTGTCCGAAGAATGGTACGATATTCTTGGCCCAATAGAGACTGGAAAATGGATATTGAATGGGCTTCCCAAAAATGGAGAGGTAAACACATTGTTAACATATCTTATCGAGCACTATTAGCATCATGTGTTTACCACATTTGGAGGGAGAGAAACTTGAGAAGATTCGAGCACACCGAGAGGACACCTAGCACCATGGCTTTATTGATAGTTGAGGATATCAAGCAGCGGATCCTTAGTATCTCTCTACCTAGATCAGTCAGTACAAGAGCTTTATATAGACTGTGGCGTATCCCTTGGCCTGTCGAGGGAGAAACCAACTGATAACCACAATGTTGTACTGTACTACTATTTCATTTTACTTAATGATACTTACATTTACCAAAAAAAAAAAAACTTTTGAACGTTCTCAGAATTCGACGAAAGTTGACCCAATCGCAGGTCTAGACCCAAGCATTTGTGTTGTAAATTTACGAAGCGTAATAATAACTACAAGTTAGTATAAAAGGGAAACAAACTTGCTTTACCGTGCAAAACAGCTAAATATTGAACGTTCTCAGAATTCGACGAAACTTGACCCAAACGTTGCTCTAGACCCAAGCATTAGTGTTGCAAATTTGCTAAGCGGAATAATAACTACAAGTTAGTATAAAAGGGTAACAAACTTGTTTCAATAAAATCGTGCAAAACAGCTAAATTTTGAGTATTTTCAGAATTCGATGAAACTTGACCCAAAAGAAGGACTAGACCCAAGAATTTGTGTGTTCAATTTTCTAAGCGTAATAATAACTACAAGTTATTATAAAAGGGAAACAAACTTGCTTTAATAAAACCGTGCAAAACAGCTAAATTTTGAACGTTGTCAGAATTCGACAAAACTTGACCCAAACGTTGGTATAGAACCAAGCATTTGTGTTGTAAATTTTCTAAGCATAATAATAACTACAAGTTAGTATAAAAGGGAAACAAACTTGTTTTAATAAAATCGTGCATAACAGCTAAATTTTGAGCATTCTCAAAATAATGCTCAAAATTCGACGAAACTTGACCCAAACTTATGTCTAAACCCAAGAATTTGTGTGTTAAATTTCCTATGCGTAATAATAATTACAAGTGAAAAAGAATGGAGCCTAAAAATTCTCTCTTCTCTCTCACACACTAACACACATAACAATACACACACTAACATCACCACTACCCACTCCTCGCCGACCGACGACCTGGGAGGCGGGGGCGACACATCAGCGGATGGCTGTGACGTGGAGGAGGATGGCGAGCAACATGGGGAGGTTGCCATGGTCGTGTTTCAAGGAGAGTCGCTACCGTTAGCCGCGGATTTTGAGAAAATGGGTGGCCGGTTGGAGGCGTAATCCGACGAGGCGTCATCTACGGGCTTCAGATTTGATAATGGAGATGGCAAGGGAAGACCCATTGATGGAAAAATTGGAGTTTTTGCAGCTGGTTCATCCCGCTCAAAACTAGGGTTTCGCGCAGCCATGGAATCCGAAAAGTCGCTTGAGGAAGACGAAGCGACGCCCACTGATATGGCGGTTGTGGCTATGGCAGACGATAGCCGAACGAATGGCGAGGGTGAAGGAGTCATGACCATCGAAAAAGATCCAAACTTGGACGTAGAAGACGAAGATCTAGTGCGCCGACCTATTCTAGGGTTTGGCGGTGCAAATCTAAGCGAACGATTGAAATCTTCGTTCAATATCGCTGAGTTCCTTCGACTTGCACACAAGGTGATCGATAAAAACGACCATGAATCAATGGCAGCCCTTGAGGAACTTCGATTAAAATGGGAAATGCGATTTGGCAAAGTTTCCATGTTGCGATGCTTTCCGCCGAAGAAGATGATGCCAATGACGACTGCAACTGATTTACCACCGGCTCGTACGAAACGCCAGGCCTACCGGAGTCTCCTACCGATGACTATGATGGAGAAGACGACGGACACCGATGGGCTGAAACTTGGAAGGAGTCCGATGACAGTAGCAGCGGTTTCCGACGGTCTGATGATGAAGGAACCTCCACAGCCGGCGAAGAAAGTTGTTGGAAACCCCCTCCGGCGAACTGAGACGATACTATTTCGGCGGTTTTGCCGGCGAGTGACGTGGATGGTGGCAGTGAGGTGGCGCTTGGTTTTGGGGACGTGGAGCTCAACTCAGCGGCTGACTTGGCAGATGACAATGACTTGGCGCAAAGGTTGGATGGACATTCTGCTGACATCAGCATCGCTAGGGCTGATGTCAGCAATGGGAGTGATGACAGTAGGGCTGATGTAAGCATTGATGCTGCTGCTGATGTCATCAGTGATGCTGCTGCTGATGTTATCAAGGATGTAGGAAAAAAACAACTTTTTGACACCACAATGACAGTGAACGTGGAGTGTAACAGTGTTGCACCCCTTTTAAAAAAGGCTGCAAAGGAAAAATGCAAAAATTCTCTCACTAAAAATTCTCTCTCTACTACACACACTACTACACCACCAAAAACACACACTTGTGTATTCCCCATGCAAATTCCGACCGGCAATGGAGGAGAAGCGCCGGCCGGCGACGCCGACAGCCGTCCGGTGGCCGGAGATGGAGGGGAGGAAGATGAAACGCCGACTGATATGGACGGTGGTAAACTGACCGGCTGTGGTGACGAGCGCAGCCATGAAAAACGGCGACATTCCGGCGAGGAAGTTGAAGCGTCGTTGGACGGTTTTCCGACGGAAAAACTCAATTTTTCGCCGGCAGTTGACGGCCCAAGCGTCGTGGAGGTGAGTTGTGATGATCTACCGACGTTACAACGTGATTTGAGGCGTGAGGAAGATACTGTAGTGAAACCGCCATTTTTAGGGTTTCTTGAAACTGAAACGTCACGCAGCGAAAAGGTGCCGGAAACTTGCGTTTTTCCGGTCAAGGATGGCAACCGAGGATCTGTAATGGAGGGGACAAGGATTCCGAACACTAAAGGAGGCGTCTTGGGCACTGGTTCATCGAAAAACGTAGCGCCGCCATTATTAGGGTTTTTTGAATTTGAAGAGTCGCGATGTGAGAAGACGATAAACAATGAATTTCAGACCAACAATGGCTGTACTAGCCTCGTCGACGGTGGAAGAGGTATTCCCATGGCAAAATCTGCAACCTCGATGACTGAATGTGAGGTTTCAAAACTAGGGTTTCATGGCGGCGCACCTCAAAAACCTGTCAATGGAGGTCGTGAACAAAACCTTTCACCAGAGGACTTCAACATCGATGAATTCTTGAGGCTAGCCAACAGGGTCGTGGATGGAGATGAAGCAGCCTTAGCTGCACTCAAGGAAGGATCTGAAAAAATGATGGAAAATCAAGTTCAATCGAGGCGTTTCACAAACAGCAAAGGCGCCGGTGGCTGGAGGTGTTCGCAAACCTTGGAGAAACCTGTTACCGGTGCCTAGATCAGTCTTGCCGGAATTCCGACGGGGGAGATGATGAATGTTGCTCCTCCACCAGCGGCGACTGTTGGGAACGTAACAGCAACTAGATCTCCGTTGCTTACAATTTTCGGCGATTCCGGTGGACAAAACGCCACGGCGACGAGAGGCAGACGTGAAGATGGCGGTTATGGAGGTTTTCCGACCAACTTGCCGGTGAACGTAGGTGCTGACGTGGAGACGGTTGGAGATGAAGGTGATGACATGGCTGCTGACTCACGTGTTGACTTTGCTACCGTCGCTGACGTCACTGATGACATCATTACATCTGCTGACATCACTGGTGACATCATTTCTCCTGCTGACATCACTGGTGACATCATTTCTCCTACTGACATCACTGGTGACATCATTGCTCCTGCTGACATCACTAGTGACATCATTGCTCCTGCTGACATTACTGATGATGCTGGTGCTGACATCACTGCTGATGCAAGTGCTGATGTCAGCAGATTCATAGAAAAAAAACAGCCATTTTGTTGCAAAAGAGACTCCGTTTCCTATGGGTTATTTGTCGGGAATATTCCACTGAATGCAAATTCAAATGTGATCGTTGACGATAAAATTGCCCGTGTTTTTAGTAATTCGTCTCGCAAAACTCTATCATACATTGCTCCAACGGTTCAAAATGGGGAAGTAGTGGTTCGTCCGTCATTGGAAATTATGCGTGATGGGTCCAAACGTTGGAAATCTACGGCTGTTGGATATTTTTTGGGAAAACGACCGTATTATCACCACCTCAAGCAATATGCTCACTCGGTCTGGCCGGCATTACGAGAGGTCACAGCGACCAATAATGGATTTTTCTTCTTCCAGTTTAAGACGGTTATTGATATGGAAGATGTGATTGAAGGGGGCCCGTGGCTGTTCCAAGGGCAGCCGATAGTACTTCAAAAGTGGGAACCGGGGATGGCCATGAGAAAGTTGCAGCATACACAAGTGCCTGTTTGGATCAAATTACGGCATCTTCCGATGGAATTCTGGACGACGGAAGGATTGAGTACTGTGGCGAGTGGTGTGGGAAAGCCCCTTTACCCAGACGCGATTACAAGAGCATGCACGAGACTGGACTTTGTTCGTGTATGTGTTATGATTGACGTCATACATAAGATGACTAAACATATTATTGTCATGGCACCTGATGAAGATAGAGGGGAGACTCCTTGCAAAGTCGATGTGGAGTACGAATGGCTCCCGCCAAAGTGCACCACGTGCATGTCATTGGGACATGCGGCAAAGGAATGTGCACTAAACAAACCCCACAAAACGTCAAAGCCACCAGTGAACGTGTACGTACCAAAAGTTAATGTACCACCACCAAAATCACCGGCTAAGGAACAAAGGAAGACGAAACCAGTGGCTGTTGATTTACCCAAAGCAAATGCGGGTGATATGCATGTCGAACGGAATTCCTCAAAACAAAATGAGAGGGGTAAGGCAATTGTCATTTCTAATGCCTTTGATGCTTTGCACTTAATTGATGACGCAGATGAGCATTCGGGGGGTCCTAATACAAGCAACCCCATGTGCAAAGATCCATGTTGAACATCGTTGAGTGGAACGTCCGTGGGCTGAATAAACGAGACCATCAGCTCGCTTTAAAGGACATTGTCTCTGAATACAGGTTACATTTCCTGGGTATTCTTGAAACTCGTGTTCGCTTGAGTAATGTAGTGCATATACAATCTTCTTTACTTCCGCAATGGAAATGGTTTGTTGATTATACTTGTGTTGGAAATCGTATTTGGCTTGCTTGGGATGAAAATTATATTGAGGTCCATATCATAGACTTGGGAGATCAATTTATTCACTGTCGGGTTACTACTATGGCTGTCAATGAACCTGTTATTATCACGGTTGTTTATGGTGCATCTGAGGTTATCGACCGTCGAAATTTATGGACTGCACTAGAGACATTCGCCCAGCAATGCGCTGACATCCCATGGATGGTGGGAGGGGACTTTAATGCAGTACGAGACCTTAATGAGGTTTGTGGCATTTCAGGAGATATAAGGATGGCCATCGAAGAATTCAATGCCGGTATTC
Organism: Sesamum indicum; assembly: GCF_000512975.1. Lineage (NCBI taxonomy): Eukaryota > Viridiplantae > Streptophyta > Magnoliopsida > Lamiales > Pedaliaceae > Sesamum > Sesamum indicum. The sequence continues at coordinate 122,808 of NW_011628081.1, read as the reverse complement.
TAGAGGCAGGACTATTCCACTTCCTATGCAAGGCGAATGGTACACGTGGCATAATTGCAGTACATCCGCGAGGAGTTTATGGAAGCGGTTAGATCGGATTCTTATTAATGACCGTTGGCTGGCAAGGTTACCTAACTCAATCTATCACAGCCTTACTCCACGGACATCTGACCATTCTCCACTAGTTTTACATGGGGATACACAACAATATACTGGAGGTATGTTTCGATTTGATAACTATCTTGCCCTTTCATCCGAGTTTATCCCCACTGTGCAGAACATTTGGCACCATGATGTTGTGGGTGTGCCTATGTACGTCGTGACTCGTAAACTGAAGGCTCTAAAACCGGTATTCAGACTACAGAGGAGGAATAAGGGGGATCTGACACTGAATGTCCAATTAGCCAAAGGTTTTCTGGATGAGGCACAACAGCTGGTGAGCTCTGACAGACAGAATGAGCTCTACTTACTTTTGGAGCATTGCTGTCGCATCGTTTATGCGAAAGCGGCAAAACTCGAACAAATTATGTTGCAGCAGAGAGCTAAAATGCAGTGGATGAAAGACGGCGACCAATGCTCCCGAGTTTTCTTTCGTAAGATCGCTCAGAGACGTGTTATGAGGAGAATTATGCAAATTAATGATGAAAATGGTACCACACACATGGATCAAGGGGAGGTCGCTCAAGAGTTTGTCTCATACTATCAGAACCTCTTAGGAGGCACCAGACGACGGTAGACTGTGGATATTCGATATCTTAGACCATGGGCAAGACACTGTATTACTGATGAGGAAGCTAACCACTTACTCCTACCATTCTCGCCGAATGATGTAAAGCAAGCAGTGTTTGATATCGCTGAAGATAAGGCGCCGGGACCTGATGGTTACTCGTCAGGGTTTTTTAAGGCGGCTTGGCCTGTGGTGGGGGAAGAAGTTACAAGGGCGGTTCTGGATTTCTTTTCTACTGGAAAAATTCTAAAGCAGATCAACTCCGCGATTCTAGCTCTGATCCCAAAGGTACACACTCCTATGTCGGTCAATGATTTTAGACCGATTTCATGTTGCAATGTTTTATACAAAATCATTGCAAAACTTCTTGTTCAAAGACTTAGTGTGTTTCTGGACAAGATTGTTAGCCCCTGTCAGACAACTTTTATTCCGGGAAGAATCATTGGGGACAATATAATGTTAGCCCAGGAACTGTTCTTAGGCTACAACCAGAAGCGACTACCTCCAAGATGCGCTCTTAAGGTGGATATTAGGAAGGCCTATGATACGGTGGAGTGGGGCTTCCTGTTAGCAGTTCTGCAGATGTTCGGCTTCCCATCTACGTTCACAAGATGGATTGAGGAGTGTGTATCCACGACATCATTTTTGATTGGGCTCAATGGCAAATCTCATGGGTTCTTTACTAGAGCGAGAGGACTACGACAGGGAGACCCACTATCTCCTTATGTATTTGTACTTGTTATGGAAGTTTTACATCTGGGATTTCTGCAATGAATTGAACAGGACATGCAATTCACTTATCATTGGAAGTGTGAGAATTCCAAGATTTTCCAGTTGGGATTTGCAGACGATCTCCTTCTCTTCTGTAGAGCTGACGGTGACTCCATCAGAGTATTCAAGGAGGGATTGGACAGATTTGCGGAGTTGTCGGGTCTTCGGCTGAATATTCATAAAAGCCATTTAATCATCTCCTGTTCGGCTCAAGAGTTAAAAGATCAGATGTTAGAGATTTTGGGTTTCCAAGAGGGACACCTTCCAATGAGGTATCTAGGACTACCCTTACTCTCTTCTAGACTGTCTATCTCTGACTGTCAACCACTTATTTCAAAAATAGATGCACGCATTACTGGATGGGAAGGGATTTCGCTATCATATGCTGGGCGAGTACAAATCATCAAATCCGTACTATCGACAATGAGTTTATATTGGGCATCTGCGTTCATATTACCTAAGAAAGTCATTAACGAAATTGAGAAGAGACTGCGGAATTTTCTATGGAAGGGTACGACATCTATTGGCTACGCCAAGGTAGCCTGGAAAGATGTGTGTCGATCAGCGGACGAAGGAGGACTGGGATTCAAGGACATCTCTACCTTGAATCGCGCACTAATGAGCAAGAAATTATGTGATGTTATTCGATGCGATAGGACATCCATCTGGGTTCAGTGGCTTTATGAAGACCGGTTACGGAACACATCGATTTGGACTTTCCGTGAGCATGGAGGTTCTTGGGGATGGCGAAAAATGCTCAGACTCCGACCATTTCTTCGCTCTATCGTGGACTACCAGATTGGAAATGGAGAAAGATTTTATATTTGGCAGGACCCGTGGCATCACTTGGGACCACTTATCGAACGATTCCCTCATGCTCCACACCATCTTGGAATTGAGAAATCACCAAAACTCAGCTCGGTGATCTCAGCAGGAGAGTGGCAATGGCCTCCTATCACGGACTTTGAATGTTTGGAGATTACTCATAACCTACCGGTTATTTCTGGAGGTGAGGATCGGGTGGTGTGGAGATGTGACGGAGGACTGCCTACTACCCAAACCCTCTACCGAGTATTTGATCCCCCTGAGCCAAAAGTAGGTTGGGCTTCACTACTTTCGGCCTCGCTAAAGATTCCACGCCACTCATTCATCCTATGGCTTGCTATTCTTGGCAAGCTGCCTACGACAGACAAAACCATGGTTATCTCACTTTGGCGATTGCATACTTTGTAACGAGGGGGCAATAGAGACACATTCACATCTTTTCTTCCAGTGCAGATTTAGCCGACAGTGTCTCACAACAATCCGGAGAAAGGTACGATTTCATTGGCCTAATAGAGACTGGGAGAACGACATTGAGTGGGCTTCTCGCAGATGGAGAGGTAACCACATCGTTAAGATAGCTTATCGAGCACTATTAGCATCTTCTGTTTACCACATTTGGAGGGAGAGAAACTTGAGACATTTGAGCACATTAAGAGGACTCCGAGCACCATGGCGTTATTGATAGTTGATGATGTCAGGCAGCGGATCATTAGTATTTCATTAGCTAGTTCCGTCAGTACACGAGCTTTGTATAGACTATGGCGTATTCCTTGGCCTGTCGAGGGAGAAACCACCTGATGATCACTCTGTTTTACTGTACCATTTTTTACTTAATGAAAATTACATTTACCCAAAAAAAAAACGTGGAGTGTAACATGGCGAACGAAAAATCTTTTGTTGCTCCAGTCCAAACGGGATTGTACGTGGGTAACATTCTGTTGAATGCATACCCCGAACCAATTATTGATGATAAAATTGCGCATGCATTTAACCACTCAACGCGAAAGACCCTCAAGTTCATTGCTCCAACTTTACAAAATGGAGAGGTGATTGTGAGACCGACTTTAGACACTATCCGAAACGGGTCTAAACGATGGAAAACTACCGCGGTCGGATATTTTTTGGGGAAACGCCCATACTTTCACCATTTGAAGGAATACGCGGTATCAGTTTGGCCGGGTTTAAGAGAGGTAACTGGTACTACTAACGGTTTCTTTTTCTTCCAGTTTAAGTCAGTTGCAGATATGGAAGATATTATTGAAGGAGGGCCGTGGCTGTTTCAGGGGCAGCCTATTGTTCTTCAAAAATGGGAGCCGGGAATGGTTCTGAGGAAACTTAAACA
>NW_011628081.1:101647-119010 GCF_000512975.1 Sesamum indicum | reverse complement strand
AGACTGGATTTCGCTCGTGTATGCGTTATGCTGGATGTGAATTCGAAAATGCCAAAGCACATTATTATTATGACACCGGATGAGGAAGGAGGAGAATTACCGTGCAAAATTGATGTGGAGTATGAATGGCTACCCCCGAGGTGCACTAGCTGTATGACATTGGGACACTCAGCCAAGGAGTGCACTGTCAACCAACCCAAATCTATCAAGCCACCGGTTAATGTGTATGTACCCAAAGTGGGAGCACTGCGAGGCCCAATGGTGACTGAAAGAACAAGAGACCACCCAACATCTCACACTGTGGAGAAGCAGACAGAAGACCGTGGTACCCGTCCAACTGCAGCGGGACCTAGTCGGGAAGAGAGAGGTAAAGATATCGTTACGTATAACTCTTTCGATGCACTACAATTACTAGATAGTGTAGAAGGTTCATCAAGGGGTCCTAAGCGAAGCAACCCCGTACCTGGGGACCCATGTTAAACCTTGCCATATGGAACGTACGTGGCCTGAACAAGAGGGATCATCAGCTAGCGGTCAAGGATATCATTGCTGAGTTCAGGTTACACTTTATTGGTCTCCTAGAAACACGTGTTCGCATTAATAACTGTGCTAGTATTCAATCATTTTTGATACCTCATTGGAAATGGTTTATGGATTATGACAGTATTGAAAATCGGATATGGATTGCTTGGGATTATAACTATACTGATGTGGATATTATTGAGGTGGGAAACCAGTTTATACACTGTCGTGCCACTATTAGAGCATTACAAGAGTATGTTGATATTACTATTGTGTATGGTGCTACTGAGGTCTCTGATAGGCGAGAATTATGGGCCTCTCTAGAATCTTTAGATGTCCAATGCATTAATACTCCCTGGCTGGTTGGAGGTGACTTCAATGCAGTCAGGGATCTCAGTGAGGTCTGTGGTACGTCGGGAGATATAAGAGTGGCGATGGAGGAATTTAATATGTGCTTATAGAATACTGCGCTTTTGCCATTACCGATGCAGGGTAAATGGTACACATGGCATAATCGTAGTGCTAGCCCTCGCAACTTGTGGAAGCGACTTGATCGTATGCTAACCAATGATACATGGACTTTGCAGTTTCCATCAGTATTCTACCAATGCCTCACCCCACGGACATCGGATCACTCGCTGATGGTAGTTAATGGGGATAATCAGCAGCGATTTGGAGGTATGTTCCGGTTTGACAACTTCCTTACTCTCTCACTAGATTTTATTCCTAGCGTGCAGAGTATATGGCAGCAACAAATAGTGGGAGTGCCTATGTTCTTAGTCACCCGCAAACTCAAGGCACTCAAACCTATTTTTCGAGAACAGAGGAGAAATAAAGGGGATCTTTCTCACAATGTTGAGTTGGCAAGGGGATTCCTGGAGCAGGCCCAAGTGTTGGTAAGCTTGCACAGACAGGATGAGCATATTCTTCAGTTGGAGCACTGTAGCCGGCTTGTGTATACAAAGGCGGCCGAATTGGAGAGGATCATGCTGCAGCAGAGGGCAAAGATGGAATGGATGAAGGGTGGTGACCTGTGCTCCAGAGTGTTCTTTCGTAAAATTGCCCAAAGAAAGACAGCTAGACGAATCTTGCAAATTAACGATGCCCAAGGAATTACAATTACGGAACCAAATGCAGTCATACATGAATTTATCTCCTATTATCAATCCTTCGTCAGAGGGTGATGGACCTTCGGTTTCTTCGGCCTTGGGCGAGGCATATCATAACAACTGAGGAGGCAGGTCACCTACTTGAACCGTTCAGTGCAGAGCATATCAAAAAAGCTGTTTTTGACCGGCGAGGATAGAGCACCTGGACCTAATGGGTATTCATTAGGATTCCATAAAAACGCCTGGCCGGTGGTGGGACAGGAGATAACGAAGGCAGTACTGGAGTTCTTCTCTACGGGGAAGCTTCTTAAGCAGATTAATAGCACAATATTGACGGTTATCCCCAAGGTACACTCTTCCACATCTGTTGCAGATTTTCGCCCTATCTCTTGCTGTAACGTACTTTATAAAATCATTGCTAAACTTATTGTCCAAAAATTGAGTGTGATATTGGACAAGATTATTAGCCCCTGCCAGGCAGCGTTTGTCCCTGGCCGGAGCATAGGGGACAATGTTATGTTAGCAGAGGAACTCTTCACTGGTTACAATCAGGCCCGACTCCCACTGAGATGTGCTTTGAAAGTTGATATTCGGAAGGCGTATGACACTGTTGAGTGGGATTTCTTGCTATCGGTGCTTCAGCTATTCGGTTTCCTAGAGATTTTCAGACGATTATCTATTGCCGATTGTCAACCATTACTGAGTAAGATCGATACACGTATCAATGGTTGGGAGGGATTGGCACTGTCATATGCCGGCAGGGTACAAATCATCAAGTCTGTTCTTGTGGCTATGGGTGTCTATTGGGCTTCGGCATTTATTTTGCCAAAAGGGGTCATTAAAGACATTGAGAAACGATTGCGAGCTTTCTTATGGAGAGGTACGGGAAATAGTGGATACCCTAAAGTTGCATGGAAGGAGATTTGCAAACCAAAGGAGGAGGGAGGCCTTGGCCTTAAGGATATGGGAACTCTTAATCGAGCATTGATGTGCAAAAAGCTCTGTGAAGTCATCCGATGTGATAGGACTTCTATCTGGGTCGAGTGGCTGCGGCATGGCAGACTACGAGATGATTCGATATGGACTATCCTGGAGAATCGTGGACCATGGGGATGGAGAAAAATGTTGAGGTTGAGAGGCTGGTTACGCTCAGTGGTGGAATATCGTATTGGGGATGGAAGTGATTTTTTCTTATGGAATGATCCCTGGCATCACCTTGGGCCCCTCCTTGACAGATTTTCGCGGGGACCCAACAGTTTGGGATTGAATGAGTCTACCATGTTGAGCTCGGTTATCTATGAGGGCCATTGGCACTGGCCATTGATTACCGACATGGAATGCGTGGAGATTACACACGTGCTTCCTCGAATCCATGGGGGTACAGATCGTATTATATGGAAGGGTTCGAGTGGGAAACCCACTACCCAGGAATTCTATCGGGCTATGATACCAGCAAGACCGAAAGTAGGTTGGATTTCACTACTTTCGGGTTCTTTGAAGATCCCGCGACATTTGTTTATCCTTTGGCTAGCTATCCTGGAGAAGCTAGCAACGACGGATAAACCATGGCTTTCCCATCTTGGGTGCTGTTTTTCCACCTGTTTTTCCACTGCAGATTTAGTAGAAGATGCCTCACTAGTATTCGGCGCATTGTACGATTTCAGTGGCCTAATAGGGATTGGGTCAGAGATGTTGAATGGAGTGCAAGAAAGGCGTGGGAAGCACATCATCAATATATCCTACCGATGCCTGCTAGGATCGTGTGTATACCATATTTGGAGGGAGAGGAACCTGAGACGTTTTGAGCACGAGGAGAGCCCCCCGAGTGTAGTGGCCAACTTAATAGTAGAAGATGTTCGGCAACGTATACTCAGTATTAAGCTACCTAGCTCTATTAGCATATGTGCCTTGTATAGACTGTGGCGTATCCCTTGGCCTGTCGAGGGAAGCGCCTAATGAGGGACATTGTTGTACTATACTTCTCTCTTTTTTAATGAAAATTACACTTACCCAAAAAAAAAATAATAACTACAAGTTAGTATAAAAGGGAAACAAACATTGTCAGTGTAAAAGGGAAACAAACAAGTTAATAAAACCGTGCAAAACAGCTAAATTTTGAACGTTCTCAGTATTTGACGAAACTTGACCCAAACATTGGTCTAGACCTAAGCATTTGTGTTGTAAATTTGCTAAGCGTCATATTAACTACAAGTTAGTATAAAAGGGAAACAAACTTGTTTCAATAAAACCGTGCAAAACAGCTAAATTTCAAACGTTCTCAGAATTCGATGAAACTTGACCCAGTCGCAAGTCTAGAACCAAGCATTTGTGTTGTAAATTTACTAAGCGTAATAATAACTACAAGTTAGTATAAAACGGAAACAAACTTGCTTTAATAAAACCGTGTAAAATAGCTGAATTTTGAACGTTCTCAGAATTCGACAAACTTGACCCAAATGTTGGTATAGAACCAAGCATTTGTGTTGTAAATTTGCTAAGCATAATAATACTACAAGTTAGTATAAAAGGGAAACAAACTTGTTTTAATAAAACCGTGCATAACAGTTGGCTCTCTCAAAAAATGGACTCTCCAAAATATCTATCTTCTCTCACACACACTAGCACACCACAAAACACACACACACAAGTCCTAAACACTACAACACCGGCCGGCGATGAGGAGGGGGCTCCGGCCGACGGCGAGGAGGTGGTCGGTGATGGTGGCCGGCGAAATACAGTCAGCCATGGTCGTTTTTCCGGCGAACAGCGCGATTTTCAGGCGGAAGATGAGAAGGCGCCATTAATGGAACGATTAGAGGAGGAAGACAATATTCCTTCTTCGCATGGTATTGAGGAGGGCAAAGACGGATTTCTGGCCGGAAAAGGAGAGATTTTGAACGCTGATTCATCGCCTTGAGAGTTAGGGTTTTGCGCCGCCAAGGTAACCGAAACGTCACATTTGGAAGATGAAACAAATCCGACCAGATCTGTCAAACAGACGATTGGGGAAGACGGTCTACAGATTACAGAGAATGGAAACGAACTACTGATGCGGAAAAACATGAATTTAGCCCCTGGAACGAAGGATGTCGAAATACAGAAATATCTTGGGTTTTCTGAAAACAATGTGGCCGAGGAAGATGAACGGACGCGAACGGAAAAACTGACACACGACGAGTTTTTTCCGACCAAAAAATGGCTGCAAAACGATTGAAAGAGATGGAAATGATACAACCATGGGAAAAAATCAAAACTTGACGACTATTCATGAGAAATCGAATCTAGGGTTTGTTGACGGCGCTCCTTCAAAAACCGTTAATGGCGGACACACTGGAAATCGCTCGCCGGCCGACTTTAATATTGAGGAATTTCTGAGACTTGCGAATAAGGTTTTGGACGGTGATGAGGCATCAATGGAAGCGCTCAATAATGTTAAACTCCGATGGGAAGCTAAATTCGGTAGATTTCGACGATATGGGGCTGCGCCGTCGCCTGTTCATAACCCAAACCCGTGGCGTTGTCTCTTGCCGCCGCGACGCAATCTTCTGACCGAAAAACAGGCGGAGACAATGAAACAACGTCATTCCATTACAGGTTTGAGTTTTTCACCGGAGATTCAGATTTCGCCGGATTCTGGGCAGATTCCGATGACGGAAAGACGGCCTCCGACGACGATTGATGAGATGCCGGAAGTACAGTAGTCTGACGTGGAACCAGTTGGCAGTGACGTGGAGAAATCTGTGGCTGACATGTCAAATGATGTCATGCATGATGTGGGAGGATCCGCTGATGTCATGCATGATGTGGTTGATGATGTCATGCATGTTGTGGTTGATGATGTCATGCATGTTGTAACTGCTGATGACATCAATGATGTCAGCAATAATGAAGAAAAAACTAGTCCTTTTCCTACACAAGTGCGTTCCTTTCCAATGGGTTTGTTTGTGGGAAACATCCAACTGAATGCAACATCGAATGTGGGCGTTGATGACAAAATTGCTGACGCTTTTAATAATTCAACTTGGCGGACTCTGTCTTATATACCTCCTACAATACAAAATGGTGAAGTGGTGGTAAGACCAACAATGGAAGCTATTCGCAATGGGTCAATCAAGTGGAAAACCACTGCGATTGGATATTTCCTTGGAAGAAAACCGTACTTTTATCATGTTAAAGAATTTGCCTTTTCCGTTTGGCCTGGATTGAGGGAGGTTAAGGCCACAACGAATGGATTTTTCTTCTTCCAATTCAAGACTATTGCATATATGGAAGAAGCAATTGAAGGTGGACCGTGGTTGTTTCAAGGACAACCAATTGTGCTGCAAAAATGGGAACCAGGTTTGGTGATGAGGAAATTAAAACATATACAGGGCCCTGTTTGGATAAAATTGAGACACCTGCCGGTTGAATTATGGACAGAGGAGAGCCTGAGTACGGTGGCCAGCGGTATTGGCAAACCCCTATATCCGGATGCAATAACGAGAGCATGCACGAGATTGGACTTTGCTTGGGTATGCGTGATGTTGGATGTGAGTTCCAACTTACCTAAACATATTATCATTATGACGCCTGATGAAGAAGGGGGAGAGACACCGTGCAAAATTGATGTGGAGTATGAGTGGATACCTCCAAAATGTACCAGTTGTTTGATGCTAGGACATTCTGCAAAGGATTGTGAGATTCATAAATCATCCAGACCTATTAAACCGCCAGTCACCGTTTACATTCCTAAAACGGGACCTGCGAGACCACCACCTGTGCAGGATCAGAAGGAGAGAATACCACCATCTCGAGGAATAGATAAACAGAGAGATGGACGTGAATATTCATTTGTTGACGGGAGATTGAGTCGAGAGGAGAAGGGGAAGGAACTTGTCGTATATAATACGTTTGATGCTCTACACTTAATTGATGATGCAGATGAGATACCACGGGGTCTTAATCATAGCAGCCCCTTACTTGGTGATCCATGATGAATGCAGCAATATGGAATGTTCGTGGCCTGAACAAAAGAGACCACCAGCTAGCTGTGAAGGACATTATTGCTGAGTTCAGGTTACAGTTTCTTGGTCTTCTTGAAACTCGATTTCGTTTTAATAATGTAGCTGCTATTCAATCTTTCTTACTACCACAGTTGAAATGGTTTGTAGATTATGGTTTGGTTGGTAATCGGGTATGGATTGCGTGGGATGATAATTTCCTAGATGTTGATGTAGTTGAATGTGGTACCCAATTTATCCACTGCCTTATTTTTATACGATCACTACATGAGTCAGTTGCCCTTACTGTATTTATGGAGCTTCGGAGGTGGCGGATAGGAGGGAGTTGTGGGATGCTCTAGAGACTATTGCCATGCAGAATGTTGATGTACCGTGGCTTATCGGAGGGGATTTCAACGCGGTGCGAGATCTGAGTGAAGTATGTGGAGCATCGGGTGATATTCGAATGGCAATGAAAGAGTTTAATTGCTGCATTCAAAATGCAGGATTACTACCATTGCCCATGCAGAGAGAATGGTATACATGGCATAACTGTAGTACTAATCCACGGAACCTTTGGAAAAGATTGCACCGAATATTGATTAATGATAGATGGATGGCTCGGTTCCCGACATCAAGTTATACTAGTCTCACCCCACGAACCTCAGATCACTCACCGCTGATACTTAACGGGGATAGTCAACAACAATTTGGAGGTATGTTTCATTTTGATAATTACCTCACTCTTTTTCCAGAGTTTACTCCCAGTGTGCAGCAGATCTGGCAGCATAATATTATAGGAGTCCCAATGTATGTGGTAACGAGGAAACTTAAAGCATTAAAATCGGTATTTAGAGAACAGAGGAGAAAAAAAGGGGACTTATCGCACAATGTCTAGCTGGCTAAAGGGTTTCTTGAGATGGCACAGTTACTTGTTAGTTCAAACAGACAGGAGGAACTATTCTTACAGCTGGAACACTGGTGTCGGACTGTCCTAGCTAAAGCAGCCAAACTTGAGCAGAATATGCTTCAACAGCGTGCAAAATGCAGTGGATGAAAGGGGGCGATCAATACTCTCGGGTGTTCTTTCGTAAGATATCTCAAAGAAGATCGGCAAGGAGAATCTTACAAATCAATGATGATCAAGACACTACTCAAACAGAACCAGGAGCAGTAATCAATGAGTTTGTCACGTATTATCAGAATCTTCTCGGGGGGGAACGACGACATGATGTGATAGACCTTCGTTTCCTTCGAAAATGCAGTGGATGAAAGGGGGCGATCAATACTCTCGGGTGTTCTTTCGTAAGATATCTCAAAGAAGATCGGCAAGGAGAATCTTACAAATCAATGATGATCAAGACACTACTCAAACAGAACCAGGAGCAGTAATCAATGAGTTTGTCACGTATTATCAGAATCTTCTCGGGGGGGAACGACGACATGATGTGATAGACCTTCGTTTCCTTCGACCATGGGCTAGACATATAATAAGTAATGAGGATGCTAACTCTTTACTCTTACCATTCACAACAGACGATGTCAAGCAGGCGGTTTTTGACATTGCAGACGACAAGGCACCAGGGCCGGATGGGTATTCATCGGGTTTTTTCAAAGCCGCATGGACTATAGTGGGGCAGGAGGTATCTTTGGCAGTGCTGGATTTCTTTAATACAGGTCGACTCCTGAAGCAGATAAATACAACACTTTTGGCACTCATACCAAAGGTACATTCCCCTATGTCTGTTGGTGACTTTCGTCCGATTTCTTGCTGTAATGTGTTGTATAAGATTATCGCAAAACTTATTGTCCAACGGTTAAGTGTAATACTGGACAAAGTAATTAGCCCGTGCCAAGCGGCGTTTGTGCCTGGAAGAAGCATTGGAGATATTATCATGCTAGCACAAGAACTTTTTACGGGCTATAATCAGGCCCACAGACCACCCCGGTGTTGCTTTAAAGGTGGATATTCGAAAAGCATATGACACGGTGGAGTGGGACTTCATGTTTGCGATGATGGAGTTATTTGGATTCCCTTCTATTTTCATGAAGTGGATTGAGGCGTGTATTACCACACCTTCGTTCTCTGTTGGACTGAATGGGAAACCCCATGGTTTCTTCAAGGGAGCTAGAGGACTTCGGCAAGGTGACCCTCTATCACCATACTTGTTCGTGCTTGTGATGGAAGTCTTACACTTGGGTTTTCTACAGTTGATTGACCAGGATGAACTATTCTCATTTCATTGGAAGTGTGATACTGCCAAGATCTTCCAGTTGGGATTTGCTGACGACTTGCTATTATTCTGTCGAGCTGATATGGATTCTATCGGAATCTTTAAAACAGGATTGGATCGATTTGCTAAATGATCGGGGCTCAGACTAAACGTGCAGAAAAGGCAGCTTATAATATCACGTTCAGCACAAGGATTACGCGAGGAGATGCTGGCAGCACTCGGATTTCAAGAAGGAGTCTTACCATTGAGGTATTTGGGACCACCTCTTTTATCTTCTCGATTAACAATTGTTGATTGTCGTCCTTTATTATTGAAAATTGATAAACGTATTGCTGGCTGGGAGGGTATGACTATTTCATATGCTGGTAGAGTACAAATTATTAAATCTGTACTCATGTCACTGAGTTTATATTGGGCGTCGGCGTTCATCTTGCCAAAGAAAGTTACAAATGAAATTGAGAAGAAGCTGAGAACTTTCTTGTGGAAGGGGACAACAACCAGTGGTTACGCCAAGGTAGCCTGGAAAGATTTATGCCGGCCGAAGGATGAGGGAGGATTAGGACTCAAGGATATTTCCATCTTGAATCGTGCATTAATGACTAAGAAGCTTTGTGATATTATTAGGTGCGATAGAACCTCGATTTGGATTGAATGGCTTTACTAGGGTCGGCTACGAGACACTTCCATATGGACGATTAAGGAGCATGGAGGCTCATGGGGATGGCGAAAAATTCTTAGGCTACGGGTTTTTCTCCGCCCTATGGTGGACTATCAGATTGATGATGGGATGAGATTTTATTTGTGGCAGGACCCGTGGCATTATCTTGGCCCTCTGAGTGACACATTTCCACGGGGACCGAGACTACTCGGATTGGAGGAGTCAGCTAAACTCAGTATGGTGATCAGTGGCGGAGAGTGGCATTGGCCTCCTATCACTGATTTTGAGTGTCTGGAGATTACACATGCATTACCCACAATCCATGGAGGGGAGGACCGCATTGTTTGGAGATTTGATCATGGACAACCTACAGCCCAGGCTCTTTACAGACTATTTGATCCACCAGGACCAAAAGTAGGCTGGTCTTCGCTACTTTCGGGATCACTGAAGATACCACGCCATTTATTCGTCCTATGGCTCGCTATACTTGGCAAGTTAGCCACGACGGACAAACCATGGCTAGCCCACCTGGGCCCTTGTACTCTGTGCAACGAGGGAGCAACGGAAACACATGACCACTTATTCTTCCAGTGCAGATTTAGTCGACAATGCCTCACTGCAATTCGTAGAATGGTACGATTTTCTTGGCCCAATAGAGACTGGATAACAGACATTGCATGGGCTTCCCGAAGATGGAGAGGTAAACACATTGTTAACATGTCATATCGAGCACTTTTAGCATCATGTGTTTACCACATTTGGAAGGAGCGAAACTTGAGACGATTCGAGCACACCGAAAGGACACATAGCACCATTGCTTTGTTGATAGTTGAGGATATCAGACAACGGATCCATAGCATTACTTTAAAAAGTTCAGTCAGTACACGAGCCTTATATAGACTATGGCGTATCCCTTGGCCTGTCGAGGGAGAAACCAACTGATGATCACATTGTTGTACTATACTACTTTGTTACTTAATGAAACTTACATTTACCAAAAAAAAAAACCGTTCATAACAGCTAAATTTTGAGAATTCTCAGAATTCGACGAAACTTGACCCAAACGTATGTCTAAACCCAAGAATTTGTGTGTTAAATTTTCTAAGCGTAATAATTACTACAAGTTAGTATAAAAGGGAAACAAACTTGCTTTAATAAAACCGTGCAAAACAACTAAATTTTGAACGTTCTCAGAATTCGACAAAACTTGACCCAAACGTAGATCTAGACCCAAGCATTTGTGTTATAAATTTGCTAAGCGTAATAATAACTACAAGTTAGTATAAAAAGGAAACAAACTTGCTTTAATAAAACCGTGCAAAGCAGCTAAATTTTGAACTTTTTCAGAATTTGAGGAAAGTTGACCCAAACATAGATCTAGACCGAAGAATTTGTGTGTTCTATTTCCTAAGCGTAATAATAACTACAAATTAGTATGAAAGGGAAACAATCTTTTTTTAATAAAACCGTGCAAAACAGTTAACTTTTGAACGTTCTCAGAATTCGACGAAATTTGACCCAATCACTTTTAATAAAACCGTGCAAAACAGTTAACTTTTGAACGTTCTCAGAATTCGACGAAATTTGACCCAATCACTGGTGTTGACCCAAGCATTTGTATAGTAAATTTGCGAAGCGTAGTAATAACTCCAAGTTAATATAAAAGGAAAACAAACTTGTTTCAATAAAACCGTGCAAAACAGCTAAATTTTGAGCGTTCTCAGAATTGGATGAAACTCGACCCAAACGAAGGTCTAGACCCAATAATTTGTGTGTTAAATTTTCTAAGCGTAATAATAATTACAAGTTAGTATAAAAGGGAAACAAACTTGTTTTAATAAAACCGTGCAAAACAGCTAAATTTTGAACGTTCTCAGAATTCGACGAAACCTGTCCCAGACGTTGGTCTAGACCCAAGCATTTGTGTGGTAAATTTGCTAAGCATAATAATAACTAAAAGTTAGTTTAAAAGGTAAACAAACTTGTTTTAATAAAACCGTGCGAAACAGCTAAATTTTAAACGTTCTCAGAATTCGATGAAACTTGACCCAGTCGCAAGTCTAGAACCAGGCATTTGTGTTGTAAATTTGCTAAGTGTAACAATAACTACAAGTTATTCTAAAAGGGAAACAAACTTTGTTTAATAAAACCGTGCAAAACAGCTAAATTTTGAACGTTCTCAGAATTCGACGAAATTTGACCCAATCGCAGGTCTAGACCCAAGCATTTGTATAGTAAATTAGCGAAGCGTAATAATAACTGCAATTTAGTATAAAAGGGAAATAAATTTGCTTTAATAAAACCGTGCAAAACAACTAAATTTTGAGCGTTCTCAGAATTGGACGAAACTCGACCCAAACGAAGGTCTAGACCCAAGAATTTGTGTGTTAAATTTCCTACACGTAATAATAACTACAAGTTAGTATAAACGGGAAACTATCTTGTTTTAATAAAACCGTGTAAAACAGCTAACTTTTGAACGTTCTTAGAATTCGACGAAAGTTGACCAAATCGCAGGTCTAGACCCAAGCATTTGTGTTGTAAATTTACGAAGCGTAATAATAACTACAAGTTAGTATAAAAGGGAAACAAACTTGCTTTACCGTGCAAAACAGTTAAATATTGAACGTTCTCAGAATTCGACGAAAATTGACCCAAACGTTGCTCTAGACCCAAGCATTAGTGTTGCAAATTTGCTAAGCGGAATAATAACTACAAGTTAGTATAAAAGGGTAACAAACTTGTTTCAATAAAACCGTGCAAAAACAACTAAATTTTGAGCATTTTCAGAATTCGATGAAACTTGACCCAAAAGACGGACTAGACCCAAGAATTTGTGTGTTCAATTTTCTAAGCGTAATAATAACCACAAGTTATTATAGAAGGGAAACAAACTTGCTTTACTGACTGACGCTGCTAAATCAACGCTAAGAATCCTCTGTCTGACGTCATTGATGATTAGGATGCTCAATGTGGCCGGTGTCCGCTCAGTATGATCAAATCTCCTCAAGTTCCTCTCCTTCCATATGTGGTAGACACACGCTGCCAGTAGTGTACAGTAAGCTCTATTAATAATGTGCTTACCTCTCCATTTCCGTGTCGCCCATTCAATATCTGTTGCCCAATCTCTATTGGGCCAGTGAAAGCGAATCCTTCTGCGAATCTCATAAAGGCACTGACGACTAAATCTGCATCGGAAGAATAAATGTGGATGAGATTCCGTAGCTCCCTCATCGCACAATATGCACACCCCCAGGTGAGATAGCCATGATTTGTCTGTGGTAGGTAGTTTGCCAAGGATTGCTAGCCATAAGATGAACGAATGACGAGGAATCTTCAAGGAGTCCAAAAGTAGTGAAGACCATCCTACTTTCGGCTCAGGGTGAGCGAATAATCGGTAGAGGGCCTGAGTAGTAGGTTGCCCTTCGTCACATCTCCACACCACCCGATCCTCTCCTCCGAAAATAAGCGGTAGGTTATGTGTGATTTCCAAACATTCAAAGTCAGTGATGGTAGGCCATTGCCATTCTCTTGCTGAAATCACTAAGCTGAGTTTTGCTGATTCTTCAAGTCTAAGATGGCGGGGACCTTTAGGGAATCGCTCGATAAGTGGACCCAAGTGATGCCACGGGTCCTGCCAAACAAAGAATCTGTCTCCATTTCCAATCTGGTAATCCACGATAGTGCGAAGGAAAGGACGTAGCCTGAGTATTTTTCGCCATCCCCAAGAACCTCCATGTTCACGTATAGTCCAAATCGATCTCTCACGTAATCGGTCTTGGTAGAGCCACTGAACCCATATGGATGTCCTGTCACACTGGATAACATCACATAGTTTCTTGCTCATTAATGCGCGATTCAAGGTGGAGATGTCCTTGAACCCAAGTCCCCCCTCATCCATCGGTCGACACACATCTTTCCAGGCTACCTTAGCGTACCCACTGGACGTCGTACCCTTCCATAGGAAAGTCCTCAACCTCTTCTCAATTTCATTGATGACTTTCTTAGGTAATATGAATGCAGAAGCCCAATATAAGCTCAATGCTGAAAGCACAGATTTGATGATTTGTACCCGCCCAGCATATGATAATGAAATCCCTTCCCATCCATTAATACATGCATCAATTTTTGAGATAAGCGGTTGGCAATCAGAGATGGTCAGCCTAGACGAGATTAAGGGAAGATCCAGGTATCTCATTGGAAGGTGGCCCTCCTGAAAGCCCAAAATATCCAACATCTGGTCCTTCAAATTTTGAGCCGAACGTGAAATGATTAAGTGACTTTTTTGGACATTCAACCGAAGGCCCGACAACTCCGCAAACCAGTCCAATCCCTCTTTGAAGACTCTGATGGAGTCTAAGTCAGCTTTGCACAGTAAGAGGAGGTCGTCTGCAAATCCCATCTGGATGTAAAGCTTCCATAACAAGGACAAACAGATAAGGAGAAAGTGGGTCTCCCTGTCGTAGTCCTCTCGCTCCAGCAAAGAACCCATGAGGTTTTCCATTGAGCCCAATCGAGAATGATGTCGTGGAGACACACTCCTCAATCCACCTTGTAAACGTAGGTGGAAACCCGAACAACTGCAAAACTGCTAACAGGAAGTCCCACTCCACCGTATCATAGGCCTTCCTGATATCCACTTTAAGTGCGCATCTCGGGGGTAGGCGCATCTGGTTATATCTGGAGAATAATTCCTGGGCTAACATAATGTTGTCCCCAATGCTTCTTCCCGGAATAAAAGCTGCTTGACATGGGCTAACTATCTTGTCCAGTAGCACACTAATTTTTTGGACGAGTAGTTTCGCAATGATCTTGTATAAAACATTGCAGCATGAAATTGGTCTAAAATCATTAACCGACATAGGAGTATGTACCTTTGGGATCAGGGCCAAGATCGTGGAGTTGATCTGCTTCAGAAGTTTTCCGGTAGAAAAGAAATTTAGTACCGCCCTCGTAACTTCTTCCCCAACCACAGGCCAAGCAGCCTTGAAAAACCTTGACGAGTAACCATCAGGTCCCGGTGCCTTGTCATCAGCAATATCGAACACTGCTTGCTTCACATCATCCGCCGAGAGTGGAAGGAGTAATTGATTAGCTTTCTCATCAGTGATACTGTGCCTTGCCCACGGTCTAAGATAACGAATATCCACTGACAGCCGTCTTCTGGTGCCTCCTAATAGGTTCTGATAGTATGAGACAAACTCATGGGCGATTTCCCCTAGATCCGTGTGTGTGAAACCATTCTCATCATTAATCTGTAAGATTCTCCTCCTTACTCGTCTCTGTGCAATTTTACGAAAGAAAACCCGGGAACATTGGTCTCCGTCTTTCATCCACTGCATCTTGGCTCTCTGCTGCAGCATAATTTGTTCAAGTTTTGCCGCTTTAGCATAAACGACTCGACAACAATGCTCCAGAAGTAAATATAGCTCATTTTGTCTATCAGAGCTCACCAACTGTTGTGCCTCATCAAGAAAACCTTTGGCTAGTTGGACATTCATCGTCAAATCTCCCTTATTTCTCCTTTGTAGTCTAAAGACTGGTTTAAGCGCCTTCAGTTTACGTGTCACAGCATACATAGGAATACCCACAATCTCATGATGCCAAATATTCTGCACATTGTGGATAAACTCGGGTGAATGGGCCAGATAGTTATCAAATCGAAACATGCCTCCATTATGTTGTTGTATATCCCCATGTAAGACCAGTGGAGAGTGGTCAGATGTCCGTGGAGTAAGGCTGTGATAATATGCGCTCGGGAACCTTGCCAGCCAGCGGTCATTAATAAGAATCCGATCCAGCCGCTTCCATAAACTCCTCATAGACGTACTGCAATTATGCCACGTGAACCATTCACCTTGCATAGGAAGTGGGATCAGCCCCGCCTCCAAAATACCGGCATTAAATTCTTCGGTGGCCATCCTTATATCTCCTGAGATGCCACATACTTCGTTAAGGTCACGTATTGCATTAAATCCCCTCCCACCATCCACGGGATGTCAGAGCATTGCTGAGCTAGCGTCTCCAGTGCAGTACCATAAATTCCGACGATCAATCACCTCAGATGCCCCATAAACAACAGTGATAATAACAGATTCATTGTCAGCCATATTAGTAACCCGACAGTGAATAAATTGATCTGCCGAGTCTAAGATATGGACATCAACAACATTCTCATCCCAAGCTAGCCAGATGCGATTACCAACAGAAGAATAATCGACAAACCATTTCCAATGTGGAAGTAAAAACGATTGAATATGCATAACATTATTCAAACGAACACGAGTTTCAAGAATGCCAAGGAAGTGTAACCTGTATTCAGAGACCAAGTCCTTCAAAGCGAGCTGATGGTCTCATTTGTTCAGCCCACGGACATTCCACACAGCGATGTTCAACATGGATCATCGACCATGGGGCTGCTTGTGTTAGGACCCCCTGAATGCTCACCTGCATCATCAATTAAATGCAAAGCGTCAAAAGCATTATAAATAACAATTGCCTTACCTCTCTCTTCTTGCTTGGAGTGGTTCTGGTCCAAATGTCTATCTCCCGCATTTGCTTTGGGTATATCTTCAACCACTGGTTTCATCGTATTACGTCCCTTAGTCGGAAGTTGTGGCTGTGATACATTGACTTTCGGCACATACACATTTACTGTTGGCTTCGTCGGTTTGCGGGTTTTGTTTAGTGCACAATCCTTGTTCGAATGTCCCAATGACATGCACGCTGTGCACTTTGGTGGGAGCCATTCATACTCAATGTCAACTTTGCAAGGTGTCTCCCCTCCTTCTTCATCAGGTGCCATGACAATAATATGTTTATGCAACTTTTGTGTGGCATCAATCATCACACATACACGAGCAAAGTCCAGTCTCGTGCATGCTCTTGTAATCGCGTCGGGGTAAAGGGGCTTCCCCACACCACTTGCTACAGTGCTCAATCCTTCTGTCGTCCAAAATTCCATCGGAAGGGGTCGTAATTTAATCCAGACGGGCACTTGTGTATGCTTCAACTTTCTCATGGCCATCCCCGGTTCCCACTTTTGAAGTACTATCGGCTGCCCTTGGAACAACCACGGGCCTCCCTCAATTATCTCCTCCATATAAAAAACTGTTTTAAACTGAAAAAAGTAGAATCCGTTTGTGGTCGCTGTCACCTCCCTTAGTGCTGGCCAGACCGAATGTGCAAACTCCTTAAGGTGATGATAATATGGCCGTTTGCCCAAGAAATAGCCAACTGCAGTAGATTTCCAACGTTTAGACCCATACGTACCGCCATCTAAAGAAGGTCGCACGACAACCTCTCCGTTCTGCATTGTTGGGGCAATGAATGATAAGGTTTTCCGGGTCGAATGATTAAATGCATGCGCTATTTTGTCGTCGATAATTGTATCCGGGTATGCGTGCAACGGGATGTTTCCAACGTACAATCCCGTTGGAAGAGGAGCATCATGCATAGCTTGATTTCTTTCCACAGAATTGCTGACATCAGCCCTATTGTTGCATGTGTCCGTGATGATGTCAGCCCTAGCTTTCCTTGTATCATCGATGATGTCAGCCCTAGCTTTGATAGTGTAATTGATGACATCAGCCCTAGATGCACCTGTGTCAGCGATGATGTCAGCCCTAGCAGCAGCGATGATGTCAGCCCTAGCAGCAGCGATGATGTCAGCCCTGGCATCAGTGATGATGTCAGCCCTAGCAGCAGCGATGATGTCAGCCCTACTAGGGCTGATGTCAGCATTGTGTTCCAAGCAAGCCTCAGCACTTGCATCATAGATGACATCAGCCCTACTAGGGCTGATGTCAGCATTGTGTTCCAAGCAAGCCTCAGCACTTGCATCATAGATGACATCAGCCCT
>NW_011628081.1:98857-101396 GCF_000512975.1 Sesamum indicum | reverse complement strand
GCACAGCCGGTCGACGCTGAAGTGTCGCTGCCATTCCGGTTCCAATACTCGTTGTCGCCTGTGTTGTACGTCTCCGGCATACCTGTTTCAGCTCGCGAGCAAACGGATGTTCGTCAACAATCAAGCTTTCCGCCGGCAACCGCGACTTCTCAATCCCAAATCGAGCCTCCCATCGTCGTTTCAGTTCGTTCAGAGCATCCATTGCCTGTGAGTCGCCATGGTCGATTACCTTGTGTGCGAGAGTGAGGAACTCGTCCAAGTTGAAGTCGCGTGAAGACGAAGACCCATTTCCGCCATTGTTGACGGCGCGAGACATCAGTTCCAGATCCGGCTGTTCACCGCCCATTTCTTCACCATTTCTCGTCACCGACGTTCCTTCCACCTCCACAGACGTTGGGCTGCCATGGGAGACACCTTCAGTCGCCGGATCAGAGGAGGCCAGCGCTTCTTCTTCCATGGCGAGTTCTTCTTCGCGCAGCAACTGTTCATCTTCCTCCCCTCCATCCCCGGCCACCGGACGGCTGTCGGCGTCCTCTCGACCATAGTCGTCGCTGGCCGGCGCTTCTCCTCCATCGCTGGTCGGAGTTTTCATGGGGAAGACATTAGTGTGTGTTATTGGTGGTGTAGTAGTGTGTGTAGTAGGGAGAGAATTTTTAGTGAGAGAAACAAACTTGCTTTAATAAAACCGTGCAAAACAGCTAAATTTTGAACGTTCTCAGAATTCGACAAAACTTGACCCAAACATTGGTATAGAACCAAGCATTTGTGTTGTAAATTTGCTGAGAATAATAATAACTACAAGTTAGTATAAAAGGAAAGCAAACTTGTTTTAATAAAACCGTGCAAAACAGCTAAATTTCGAGCATTCTCAAAATTCAACGAAACTTGACCCAAACGTATGTCTAAACCCAAGAATTTGTGTGTTAAATTTCCTAAGCGTAATAATAACTACAAGTTAGTATAAAAGGGAAACAAACTTGCTTAAAAAAAACCGTGCAAAACAGCTAAATTTTGAATATTCTCAGAATTCGACAAAAATTGACCCAAACGTAGATCTAGACCCAAGCATTTGTGTTATTCATTTGCTAAGTAATAATAACTACAAGTTAGTATAAAAGGGAAACAAAATTGCTTTAATAAAACCGTGCAAAACAGCTATATTTTGAACCACCAGCGATTGACAAAACCGAACAGCCGCGGGGACGAGAGGAGTTTTATGCAGAAACCGAAAAGTCGCCGGAAGAAGATGTAACGTCGCCGGTATCTTTGGCGACTGATGCACGTACTACCGGCTTTGCAGAGGTTGAAGTTGAAGGATTGTTGAGAAAAGACTCCACCTTGATCGCTACAGATGGAGATCTTGAGCGCGGCCCTCCATTAGGGTTTAGCGGCGCAAACCCTAACGCCGGTTGTGGGGGTGTGCGGATTCCACCGTTTAATCTACAAGAATTCCTACAACTTGCTTACACAATCATTGATGAGGGTGATGAGGTTAGTCGTGAAGCGTTGAATGAATTGAAGAACAAATGGGAAACCCGTTTTGGACCTAAAACGATTCCAAAAGTTTTTCCGGCGTCCATGGCTGTTCGAACGGAATTGCGCAAACCTACAAGGCATGTTTGGAGAACCTCATACCGTCTACAGCGTTGGAACGAACGTCTGCTAAAGGATATGCCCTTCGCAACACTACTTCCGACGAGAACCTGCCGGTAACTCGACTTTCCGACGACCATTCTGACCGGGTTTTGACAGAAACGATGGGTAGAAATGCTGGACCTGTCTCTGGTAATTTTTCGACTGATCTGAAGGAATTCCAATCGGTGAATACCGAGAATGGAGTGCGGCCGGCGAGAACTCAACAATCGCCGGATTCTGCTGAGATGGAGCATGACGCTGCTGCTGACGTCATCGTTGACTTGAGCCATGACACAATTGATGACATCACTGCTGACCTGGAACATGACACAACTGCTGATGCAGTCGCTGACCTATGCGATGATGTAGGTAATGACATAGGCGCTGATGCAACTGCTGATGTACTACATGACATAAGCAATGTGGGAAAAATTAGTATTCTCCCTACACAAGAACGTTCCTTTCCTAAGGGTTTGTTTGTGGGCAATATTCCATTGAATGCAACTTTGAATGTGGATGTTGATGACAAAATTGCAGACGCTTTCAATAATTCATCTCGGAGAACTCTCTCTTATATACCTCCCACAATACAAAATGGTGAAGTGGTTGTTCGACCTACGATAGAAGATATTCGAAATGGATCAACGAAATGGAAGACCACTGCAGTTGGTTATTTTCTTGGGAAACGACCGTATTTTTATCATGTTTTTAAGATTTTGCCTTTTCCACTTGGCCTGGATTGCGGGAGGTGAAAGCCACAACGAACGGTTTTTTCTTCTTCCAATTCAAGACTATTGCATATATGGAAGAAGCAATAGAAGGTGGGCCGTGGTTGTTTCAAGGACAACCAATTGTTCTGCAGAAATGGGAACCAGGAATGGTGATGAGGAATTTAAAGCATACA
>NW_011628081.1:95844-98840 GCF_000512975.1 Sesamum indicum | reverse complement strand
AGATACTTACCGGTAGAATTATGGACTGAGGCGGGCCTCAGTACGGTGGCCAGCGGTATTGGCAAACCCCTCTATCCGGATGCGATTACGAGGGCATGCACGAGACTGGACTTCGCTCGTGTATGTGTGATGTTGGATGTAAGTTCAAAATTACATAAACATATTATAATTATGACGCCTGACGAGGAAGGAGGAGAGAAACCTTGCAAAATAGACGTGGAATATGAGTGGATACCTCCCAAATGTACCAGTTGTATGACGCTAGGGCATGTGGATACCTCCCAAATGTACCAGTTGTATGACGCTAGGGCATGCGGCCAAGGATTGTGCTCTCAATAAACCGTCCAAACCTATTAAACCACCAGTCGCCGTTTACGTCCCTAAAACGGGACTTGGGAAGCCACCACCAGTTCATGATCAGGAGATAATACCACCAACTCGAGGGGTGGATAAGTAGAGAGATAGGCGTGAATATCCTAGTGGTGGTGCCGTGAGGTCAAGTCGGGAGGATAAGGGTAAGGAGCTTGTTGTATATAATACGTTTGATGCTCTACACTTACTTGATGATGCAGATGAGATGTCACGGGGTCCTAATCATAGCAGCCCCATATGTGGTGATCCATGTTGAATGCAGCAATATGGAATTTACGTGGCCTGAACAAACGCGACCATCAGTTAGCAGTCAAAGACATCGTTCTCAATTCAGGTTACAATTTCTTGGACTTCTTGAAACTCGAGTTCGTGGAAATAATGCATCTCTTATTCACTCTATCTTGCTACCCCAATGGAAATGGTTCACGGATTATGGATCGTTGGGTAATCGAGTCTGGATTGCCTGGGATGATAATTTTGTTGATGTTGATGTGGTTGAATGTGGTACTCAATTTATCCACTGTCATGTTTTTTTTGGGGTAAATGTAAGTTTCATTAATAAAAGGAAGTAAAGTACAACAATCATGTGGTGGCTCCCCCAACAGACCAAGGGATACGCCAAAGTCTATAGAGTGCACATGTACTAATAGAACTGGAAAGATTAATACTAATAATCCTCTGTTTAACGTCTTCTATGATGCAAGTAGCTAATACACTTTCCGACCGATGGGTTTGCTTCAAAGAACCCGAAAGTAGTGAAGACCATCCTACTTTCGGTCCAGGTGGACAGAAAAGTCTGTATAGGGATTGTGTAGTGGGTCGTCCCTCTGAAAACCGCCATTTGATCCTGTCATCCCCTCCATGAATCTGAGGTAAAGTGTAAATGATTTCCAAGCATTCCAAATCAGTAATGAAAGGCCACTGCCATTGTCCCTCATCAATGACTACTTGTAGTTTGGTGGATTCATCAAGTCCTAGGAGGCTCAGTCCTCGTGGGAATCTAGCAATAAGTGGGCCCAAGTGGTGCCATGGATCCTTCCACAAGTAGAATAATCTCCCCTCTCCAATAAGGAATTCCGTCATAGGTAGGATAGAGCTGCGAAGTCGGAGCATTTTTCGCCATCCCCATGATCCTCCCTTTTCATTAATTGTCCAAATTGAAGTGTTGTGCAATCGTCCCTGCTTCAACCACTCAACCCATATAGATGTTCGGTCACATCTAATGACGTCACATAACTTTTTTGCTATTAAGGAACAGTTAAGGATACCGATGTCCTTAATTCCTTGGCCTCCTTCATTAAATGGTTACACACATCCTTCCACGCTACCTTGGCATATCCCAACGTAGAAGTGCCTTTCCATAGAAAAGTTCTGAAGCGTTTCTCAATTTGTTTAATAATAGCCTTCGGTAGGATGAATGCAGACGCCCAATAGATGCTCATTGCTGATAGTACAGATTTAATGATTTGTATACGTCCAGCATAAGATAATGAAATTCCTTCCCAACCATTAATTCGGGCATCAATATTCAATAAAAGTGGTTTGCAATCGGGTATAGACAATCTAGAAGACAGTAGAGGGAGGCCCAAGTACCTCATTGGTAGTTGGCCCTCCTGGAAGCCCATAATTGCTAAGATCTGATCCTTTCAGCCTTGTGCTGATCGAGAGATAATGACATGGCTTTTTTGTACATTCAGTCGAAGTCCCGACCATTCTGCAAATCGGTCCAACCCCCTCTTGAGGATCCTGAGAGAATCCAAGTCAGCTCTACAGAAAAGTAGGAGGTAGTCTGCGAATCCCAGCTGGAAGACTTTGGCCGGCTCACATTTCCAGTGGAAGGAGAATTGCAAGTCCTGTTCAATAAGTTGTAATAATCCCAAATGCAAGACTTCCATAACGAGAACAAAAAGATAGGGAGATAGAGGGTCTCCCTGTCTTAATCCACGAGCTCCTGTGAAGAAACCGTGAGGGTTTCCATTATAACAATCGGAGAATGCCGCCGTCGTTACACACCCTTCAATCCATCTGGTAAACGTTTGGGGGAAACCAAATAATTGCCAGACCGCAAGTAGGAAATCCCACTCCACAGTATCATATGCCTTCCTTATATCGACTTTTAGGGTACAACGAGGTGGGAGCCTCACCTGGTTATATCCCGTGAGCAGTTCCTGTGCCAACAGAATATTGTCCCCAATGCTACGCCCTGGAATAAACGCTCCCTGACAGGGACTAATTATCTTGTCCAGAACGACACTCAGTCGTTGGACAAGTAATTTCGCAATAATTTTGTATAACACATTACAACACGAAATTGGCCTAAAATCACCAACAGTCATAGGAGTGTGTACCTTTGGTATTAGTGCCAAAAGTGTGGAGTTGACTTGTTTGAGAAGTTTACCGGTACTAAAGAATTCCA
The DNA here is from genome assembly GCF_000512975.1 of Sesamum indicum. Taxonomy (NCBI): domain Eukaryota; kingdom Viridiplantae; phylum Streptophyta; class Magnoliopsida; order Lamiales; family Pedaliaceae; genus Sesamum; species Sesamum indicum. The sequence goes on along the minus strand of NW_011628081.1, from coordinate 96,052 downwards.
ATACCGCCTTTGTAACTTCCTGTCCCACCACTGGCCAGGCTGCTTTAAAGAATCCTGATGAATATCCATCAGGTCCCGGGGCCTTGTCCTCTGCAATATCAAATACTGCTTGCTTCACATCATCCGGTGTAAACGCCGATATAAGATGGCCAGCCTCCTCATTAGAGAGAACATGTCTTGCCCACGGTCTGAGAAAGCCAATATCCAA
>NW_011628081.1:94187-95804 GCF_000512975.1 Sesamum indicum | reverse complement strand
ATCTGCAGTATCCTCCTTGCCACCCTTCTCTGAGCAATTTTACGAAAGAAAATCCGAGAGCATTGATCACCCCCCTTCATCCACTGCATTTTGGCTCGCTGTTGCAGCATGATTTGTTCCAGTTTTGCCGCTTTTGCATATACCAGGCGGCAGCAGTGTTCTAATTGTAAAAAGGCCTCACTCTGTCTATCTGAGCTCACCAGCTGTTGTGCCTCATCTAGAAAGCCTTTAGCTAATTGAACGTTTAGGGTCAAATCCCCTTTCTTCCTCCTTTGCTCCCTGAAGACCGGCTTCAATGCTTTAAGTTTGCGTGTTACCGCAAACATAGGAACCCCAACGATTGTATTCTGCCAGATATTCTGCACACTGGGGATAAATTCAGGTGAGTGTGTCAGGTAGTTGTCAAATCGAAACATACCTCCAGTTTGACTTTGCCTGTCCCCATGCAGTACAAGCGGCGAGTGGTCTGAAGTCCGCGGTAAAAGGCTATGATAACATGAGGAAGGGAATCTCGCAAGCCATCTGTCATTAATGAGAATTCGATCCAATCTCTTCCATAGACTCCGAGAGTTCGTGCTGCAGTTATGCCACGTATACCATTCCCCCTGCATAGGCAATGGTATTAACCCTGCCTCCTGGATACCAGTATTGAATTCTTCCATGGCCATCCTTATATCACCAGAAGCTCCTGGATACAGGGCTCATCCGAGTGCTCTCGAGCTAATGTTTCCAAGGTGTTCCAAAGACTTCTACGATCAATCATCTCAGAGGCACCATAAACAATAGTGATTAAGAGGGATTCACTATTTGCCCTATGAGTGACACGACAGTGCATAAATTGATTCCCCAAATCAAGGATATGAACATCCACAACATTCTCATCCCACGCTACCCAAATACGGTTACCCACAGTTGCATAATCAACAAACCATTTCCATTGAGGAAGCAAAAAAGACTGAATATGCATGACATTGTTAATACGAACACGAGTTTCTAAGATGCCCATAAAATCTAACCTGTATTCCGAGATAAGGTCCTTTACTGCGAGCTGATGGTCTCTCTTATTCAGCCCCCGGATATTCCACACTGCGAGATTCAACATGGGTCACTACAAGAGGGGCTGCATGTGTTAGGACCCCTAGTATCCTCTTCTGCGTCGTCCAGTGAATTCAAGGCATCAAAAGGGTTATAAATAACCACTTCGTTACCCATCTCCTTCTGCGATGATGTGTAACGTTTATTCTGTTTTGTACCTTCATCTCCTCTCACTTTATCATCCACCTGAATCACGGTCTTATGTTGCTTTTCTCTCTCTCCGGGGGCTGGTGGAGGGGGGACATTGACTTTTGGTACATACACTTTCACCGGGGGCTTTGTCTGCTTCTGAGGTTTGGTCAACGAACACTCCTTCTCCGAATGTCCCAATGTCATGGATCCTGTGCATTTAGGGGGAAGCCATTCATACTCGATATCAACCTTGCATGGAGTTTCCCCGCCATCTTCATCTGGCGTCATTATGATAATATGTTTTTCCAATTTCTGCGTAACGTCAATCATCACGCATACACGAGCGAAGTCCAGTCTCGTGCATGCCCTTGTTATCGCATCAGGGTATAG
>NW_011628081.1:89525-94105 GCF_000512975.1 Sesamum indicum | reverse complement strand
GGCCCCCCTTCTATGACCTCCTCCATATCAATTTCCGTTTTAAATTGGAAGAAAAAGAAGCCATTAGCAGTTGCTATAACCTCTCGTAGCGCTGGCCAAACCGAATGGGCAAACTCCTTCAAGTGGTGATAGTACGGCCGCTTTCCCATAAAGTATCCCACTGCCGTAGATTTCCATCGTTTGGATCCGTCACGCACAGTATCAAGTGAAGGACGAAGTACAACCTCCCCATTTTGCTTGGTTGGAGCAATGAAAGATAGCATTTTCCGGGACGAATTGTTGAATGCATCAGCAATTTTATCATTGACAATCCCATTAGAACCAGTATGAAGCGTAATGTTCCCAATAAATAGAGGAACGGGTGCCAATTTGTTACCCAAGTTGCTGTTTTTTTCCTCCATAAAACTGCTGATGTCAGCCCTAGGATTGATGACATCAGCAGCTGTGTATGCAGTGACATCAGCAGATTTGTAAGAAGTGACATCAGCCCTAGCATCATTGATGACATCGGCCCTAGCATCATTGATGACATCAGCCCTAGCACAGTGGATGACATCAGCAGAGGAGTAAGCGCTGACATCAGCCCTTGCAGCGCTGATGACGTCAGCCCTAGTAGGGCTGACGTCAGCCGATACCTCAACCGCCACTTCAGTCCAACTCACTCCCAACCGGCGCCACCTCACCACCCACGTCACTCACAACCGGCGCCACCTCAACATCCATGTCACTCACAACCGGCGCCACCTCAGCATCCACGACACTCAGGACCGGCGCCACCTCAACATCCACGTCAGGAAATCGGCGTACCTCACTGGTCGTCGGAGAAGTCGCCGGCTGTTCACCCGTTCGCCGGAAAAACGCGCCTGAATGCCTCGTTTGGTCTGTAGTTTCATAGCCTTGTCCGCTAGGAAAGGCCTCGCACAGCCGCGTCGGGATCTGGTAAGTACCTTCAAGCGCCGGCGGACCACCATCGTCTTCGTCCAAGCGTGGTTTTCCCCCATTAAGCGGCGTCGATTCACCAGCGCCTTTCGCCCTCCCAATCGCCGTCAATGGAGGCCCAGAAATGAAATCCTCCCGTCGAGTTTCGTTCGCCGGCCCAAGAAGACAACGGCGGGCTTGAATAGGTCGACGACCGTGAGGTAGCGAGGCCATAGTCGTCGTCGCCTTCTGCTTAATCGCTGTTGCGCCATTGCCGAATCTTCTCTCCCATCGCGATTTTAACGCCACCAGAGCCTCCATTGCATCGGCGTCGCCCTCGTCCATGACTCTGCTCGCAAGGCTGAGAAATTCCGCCATATTGAACTCACGCGGTGAGATTCCAGTCCATCGTCCGCCATTGAAGGAGCTTGAAAAAGCTTCAAAACCCAACAATGGCGGTGCTCGCAAATCCGCCCTATCCGTGGCCAAATCTCCTTCCTTTTCGCTCGGAATCTTTGCTACAGTCTCCCCAAAGCGAGGCAACCCTCAATCGTCGGAAAATCGCCGGTAGCCGGCGGATTCGAAGAAACCCATTTTCGAAATCCACAACCAAACTGCTTCGATTCACCAAGAAACTCGCCTCCATCAGCACCTTCTCTACTGTCCCCACGCTCCATGCTATCCCCGTCACCGGCCGCGGAATCTCCGGCGTCGCCCTCCTCGCCGGCGGCCGTGTCCTTGCCTCCTTCATTAGTGTGTGTTTTTTGTGGTGCAGCAGTGTGTGTGAGAGAAGAGAGAGCATTTGTTTTAGAGAGAGAATTTTTTTTTTGGGTCCATTCCTTGGCAGGGAGAAACCACCTGATTCCACTGTCATGTTACTACTCGTGCACCTCATGAGATGATTGTTGTCACTGTTGTTTATGGAGCTTATGAAGTGGCTGAAAGAAGGGCGCTATGGGGAACCCTAGAGACTAAAGCTACCCAATGTGTCGACATCCCATGGTTGGTTGGAGGGGACTTTAATGCAGTGCGAGATCTAAGTGAAGTGTGTGGCACTTCCGGAGATATTCAAATAGCTATGGACGATTTTAATGCTTGTATTGAGAGTGCAGGATTACTCCCACTACCCATGCAGGGTGAATGGTTCACATGGCATAACCGCAGCGCGACACCCCGGAACCTGTGGAAAAGATTCGACCGTATGATGATAAATGATAGATGGATGGCTCGGTTCCCGAATGCATCTTATTCTACCCTCACCCCACGCACCTCAGACCACTCACCGATGGTGCTTAATGGGGATAGACAACAGCGATTTGGAGGTATGTTCCGATTCGATAATTACCTCGCCCATTCACCTGAGTTTATTGCCAGTGTGCAGAATATATGGCAGCACAACATTATTGGAACACCTATGTATTCTGTAACATGGAAGCTCAAAGCACTGAAATCGGTCTTTCGAGAACAACGGAGGAATAAGGGTGATCTATCGCACAATGTTCAACTGGCTAAAGGATTTCTAGAAGCAGCATAGATACTTGGTAGCTCGAGTGGACAAGACGAACTATACATACAACTGGAACACTGCTGTCGGCTTGTCTTGACCAAGGCAGCCAAAATGGAACAAACAATGTTACAACAACGAGCGAAAATGCAGTGGATGAAAGGAGGTGACCAATGCTCCCGGGTATTCTTCCGTAAGATTGCTCAAAGGAGATCGGCGAGGAGGATCTTACAGATCAATGATGATCATGGAGTCACCCATTCTGAACCAGAAGAAGTAACCAATGAGTTTGTCACATATTATCAAAACCTCCTAGGTGGGGAAAGATGACAAACTATGATAGATCTTCGATTCCTCCAACCTTGGGCTCGACATGTATTGACTGTGGAAGAAGCTAGCTCTTTACTATTACCAGTTACACCAGCGGATGTCAAACAGGCGGTTTTTGACATTGCAGAGGATAAGGCACTAGGTCCGGATGGGTATTCATCGGGCTTTTTCAAGGCTGCATGGCCTATAGTGGGGTAGGAGGGGACTATGGCAGTGATGGATTTCTTTAATACAGGCTGACTCCTAAAGCAGATCAATACCACCCTTTTGGCGCTTATACCAAAGGTACATGCCCCTATGACTGTCAGTAATTTCCGACCTATATCTTGCTGTAATGTGTTGTACAAAGTTATTGCAAAGATCATAGTCCAACGATTAAGTGTGATACTGGACAAACTTATTAGTTCGGGGCAAGCGGCGTTTGTACCTGGAAGAAGCATTGGCGATAATATTATGCTGGCACAGGAGCTCTTTACGGGATACAACCAGTCCCGTTTATCACCCAAGTGTGCCTTAAAAGTGGACATTCGGAAAGCTTATGACACGGTGGAATGGGACTTCATGATTGCTGTGATGGAGTTATTTGGGTTCCCTTCTACTTTCGTGAAGTGGATTGAGGTATGTGTTACTACACCCGCATTTTCTGTTGCGCTGAATGGGAAACCTCATGGCTTCTTTCCGGGGGCTAGGGGACTTCGACAGGGTGACCCTGTATCGCCCTACCTATTTGTGCTTGTAATGGAGGTCCTACAACTGGGATTATTGCAACTGATTGACCAGGATGAGTTATTTTCCTTCCATTGGAAATATGCCACAACCAGAGTTTCTCAGTTGGGGTTTGCAGATGATGTATTGTTATTCTGCCATGCTGATATGGACTCAATTAGAGTCTTTAAGACAGGACTGGATCGGTTTGCTGAATGGTCGGGGCTTAGGCTGAATGAACATAAAAGCCACCTTATTATCTCCGATCAGCACAAGGATTGCATGAGGAGATGATGACAGTACTTGGTTTTCAAGAAGGGGTCTTACCGATGAAGTATTTGGGAGTACCGCTTATATCTTCTCGATTAACTATCTCGGATTGTCGCCCTTTATTATTAAAAATAGATAAACGTATTGCTGGTTGGGAGGGTATTTCTCTATCTTATGTAGGTAGGGTACAAATTATCAAATATGTACTCATGGCGCTGAGTTTATACTGGGCATCGGCATTCATCCTACCGAAGAAAGTTATTAATGAAATTGAGAAACGGCTGCGAACTTTCCTGTGGAAGGGGACGACAACCAGTGGCTACCCCAAGGTTGCATGGAAAGATCTTTGTCGACCGAAGGATGAGGGAGGATTGGGATTCAAGGATATTTGTAGTCTGAATCATGCATTAATGACAAAGAAACTCTGTGATGTAATCAGATGCGATAGGACCTCGATTTGGGTTGAATGGCTTTACCAGGGACGGTTACGAGACACTTCCATTTGGACAATTGGGGAACGGGGCGGCTCATGGAGATGGCGAAAAATTCTCCGATTACGAAATTTCCTCCGGACTATGGTGGACTACCAGATTGGTGACGGGAGGAGATTCTACTTGTGGCAGGACCCATGGCATCACCTTGGTCCTCTAAACACCACATTCCCACGAGGACCAAGATTACTCGGTTTAGAGGAGTCATCTAGACTTACTGCGGTGATTCAAGGAGGAGATTGACATTGGCCGCCCATTACAGACTTTGAATGCTTGGAAATCACACATACCTTACCTACTATACATGGAGGGGAGGACCGCATTATTTGGAGGTTCGAGCATGGGCAACCTACAACCCAGGC
>NW_011628081.1:84465-89440 GCF_000512975.1 Sesamum indicum | reverse complement strand
TGCTATCCAATGCAAGTTGGCCACGACGGACAAACCATGGCTTGCCCATCTTGGCCCTTGTGCTTTATGCGGCGAAGGAGCGACAGAAACACATGGACACCTATTCTTTTCAGTGCAGATTTAGTCGACAGTGTCTCACAGCAATTCGGAGAGAGATACGGTTTTCTTGGCCCAATGGTGACTGGCCTATGGACATTCAATGGGCTTCACGGAAATGGAGGCGTAAACACATTATCAATATGTCCTATCGTACATTATTAGCAGCATGTGTTTACCACATTTGGAAGGAGAGAAATCTTAGACGATTCGAGCACACCGAGAGAACACCCAATACCATGGCACTACTGATAGTCGAGGACATCAGACAACGGATTCTCAGCATTTCATTACCTAGATTAGTCAGTACTCGAGCTTTATATAGACTATGGCGTATCCCTTGGCCTGTCGAGGGAGAAACCAACTGATCATCGTATTGTTGTACTGTACCATTATTTTTACTTAATGAAACTTACATTTACCAAAAAAAAAATATTAACTACAAGTTAGTATAAAAGGGAAACAAACTTGTTTCAATAAAACTGTGCAAAACAGCTAAATTTTAAACGTTCTCAGAATTCGATGAAACTTGACCCAGTCACAAGTCTAGAACCAAGCATTTGTGTTGTAAATTTACTAAGCGTAATAATAACTACAAGTTAGTATAAAACAGAAACAAACTTGCTTTAATAAAACCGTGCATAACAGCTAAATTTTGAACGTTCTCAGAATTCGACGAAACCTGTCCCAAACGTTGGTCTAGACCCAAGCATTTGTGTGGTAAATTTGCTAAGCGTAATAATAACTAAAAATTAGTATGAAAGGGAAACAAACTTGCTTTAATAAAATCGTGCAAAACAACTAAATTTTGAACGTTCTCAGAATTCGACAAAACTTGACCCAAACGTAGATCTAGACCCAAGCATTTGTGTTATACATTTGCTAAGCGTAATAATAACTACAAAACAAACTTGCTTTAATAAAACCGTGCAAAGCAGCTAAATTTTGAACTTTCTCAAAATTCGACGAAAGTTGACCCAAACATTGATCCAGACCGAAGAATTTGTGTGTTCAATTTCCTAAGCGTAATAATAACTACAAATTAGTATGAAAGGGAAACAATCTTGTTTTAATAAAACCGTGCAATATAGTTAACTTTTGAACGTTCTCAGAATTCGACGAAATTTGACCCAATCAAAGGTCTAGACCCAAGCATTTGTATAGTAAATTTGCGAAGCGTAGTAATAACTACAAGTTAGTATAAAAGGGAAACAAATTTGCTTTAATAAAACCGTGCAAAACAGCTAAATTTTGAACGTTCTCAGTATTCGACGAAACTTGACCCAAACATTGGTCTAGACCTACGCATTTGTGTTGTAAATTTGCTAAGCGTAATATTAACTACAAGTTAGTATAAAAGGGAAACAAACTTGTTTCAATAAAACCGTGCAAAACAGCTAAATTTTGAGCGTTCTCAGAATTGGACGAAACTCGACCCAATAATAACTACAAGTTTGTATAAAAGGGAAACAATCTTGCTCTAATAAAACCGTTCAAAACAGCTAAATTTTGAGAATTCTCAGAATTCAACGAAACTTGACCCAAACGTTGGTCTAGACCCAACAGTTTGTGTGGTAAATTTGCTAAGCGTAATAACAACTACAAGTTTGTATAAAAGGGAAACAAACTAGTTATAATAAAACCGTGCAAAACAGTTACATTTTGAACGTTACCAGAATTCGATGAAATTTGACCCAAAAATTGGTCTAGACCATAGAATTTGTGTGGTAAATTTGCTAAGTTTAATAATAACTATGATTTTGTATAAAAGGGAAACAAACTTGCTCTAATAAACCGTTCAAGAAACAGCTAAATTTTGAACGTTACCAGAACTGGACGAAACTTGGCCCAAACGTAGGTTTAGACCCAAGAATTTGAGTGGTAATTTTATAAGCGTAATAATAACTACAAGTTTTTATAAAAGGAAACAAACTTGCTTTAATAAAATCATACAAAACTGCTAAATTTTGAAGGTTCTCAGAATTCGACGAAACTTGACCCAAAACGTTGGTCTAGGCCCAAAAATTTGTGTAGTAAATTTTTTAAGCGTGATAATAACTAAAAGTTTGTATAAAAGCGAAACAAAGTTGCAATAATAAAATTGTGCAAAGCTAAATTTTGAACGTTCTCAGAATTCGACGAAACTTGACCCAAACGTTGGTCTAGACCCATGAATTTGGATTGTAAATTTGCTAAGCATAATAATAACTACAAGTCTTTATAAAAGGCAAACAAACTTACTTTAATAAAACCGTACAAAACAGCTAAACATTAAACGTTCTTAGAATTCGACGAAACTTGACCCAAACGTTGGTTTAGAACTAAGAATTTGTGTGGTAATTTGCTAAGCTTTAATAATAACTACAAGTTTGTATAAAAGGGAAACAAACTAGTTATAATAAAACCATGCAAAACAGTTACATTTTGAACGTTACAAGAATTCGATGAAATTTGACCCAAAAATTGGTCTAGACCATAGAATTTGTGTGATAAATTTGCTAAATTTAATAATAACTACGATTTTGTATAAAAGAGAAACAAACTTGCTCTAATAAAACCGTTCAAGAAACAGCTAAATTTTGAACGGTACCAGAATTCGACGAAACTTGGCCCAAACGTAGGTTTAGACCCAAGAATTCGTGTGGTAAATTTGCAAAGCGTAATAATAACTACAAGTTTTTATAAAAGAAGAACAAACTTGCTTTAATAAAACCGTACAAAACAACTAAATTTTCTACGTTCTCAAAATTCGACGAAACTTGACCCAAGACGTTGGTCTAGGCCCAAGAATTTGTGTAGTAAATTTTTTAAGCGTGATAATAACTAAAAGTTTGTATAAAAGGGAAACGAAGTTGCTCTAATAAAATCGTGCAAAGCTTAATTTTGAACCTTCTCAGAATTCGATGAAACTTGAACCAAACGTTGGTCTAGACCCATGAATTTGTATTGTAAATTTACTAAGCATAATAATAACTACAGGTTTTTATAAAAGGCAGACAAACTTACTTAAATAAAACCGTACAAAACAGCTAAAATTTGAACGTTCTTAGAATTTGACGAAACTTGACCCAAACGTTCGTCCAGACCCAAGAATTTGTGTGGTAATTTGCTAAGAATAATAATAACTACAAGTTTTTATAAAAGGAAAACAAACTTGCACTAATAAAACCGTGCAAAACAACTAAATTTTGAACGTTCTCAGAATTCGATGAAAATTTGATCCAAACGTTTGTGTGAACCCAAGTATTTCTGTGGTAATTTGCTAAGCGTAATAATAACTAAAAGTTTGTATAAAAGGGAAACAAAGTTGCTATAATAAAATTGTGCAAAGCTAAATTTTGAACGATCTCAGAATTCGACGAAACTTGACCCAAACGTTGGTCTAGACCCATGAATTTGGGTTGTAAATTTGCTAAGCATAATAATAACTACAAAGTTTTTATAAAAGGCAAACAAACTTACTTTAATAAAACCGTACAAAACAGCTAAACTTTAAACATTCTTAGAATTCGACGAAACTTGACCCAAACGTTGGTTTAGACCTAAGAATTTGTGTGGTAATTTGCTAAGCTTTAATAATAACTACAAGTTTGTATAAAAGGAAAACAATCTTGCTCTAATAAAACCGTGCAAAACAGCTAAATTTTGAAAATTGTCAGAATTCAACGAAACTTGACCCAAACGTTGGTCTAGACCCAACAGTTTGTGTGGTAAATTTGCTAAGCGTAATAACAACTACAAGTTTGTATAAAAGGGAAACAAACTAGTTATAATAAAACCGTGCAAAACAGTTACATTTTGAACGTTACAAGAATTCGATGAAATTTGACCCAAAAATTGGTCTAGACCATAGAATTTGTGTGGTAAATTTGCTAAGTTTAATAATAACTACGATTTTGTATAAAAGAGAAACAAACTTGCTCTAATAAAACCGTTCAAGAAACAGCTAAATTTTGAACGGTACCAGAATTCGACGAAACTTGGCCCAAACGTAGGTTTAGACCCAAGAATTCGTGTGGTAAATTTGCTAAGCGTAATAATAACTACAAGTTTTTATAAAAGGAGAACAAACTTGCTTTAATAAAACCGTACAAAACAACTAAATTTTGAACGTTCTAAGAATTCGATGAAACTTGACCCAAACCTTTGTGTGAACCCAAGTATTTCTGTGGTAATTTGCTAAGCGTAATAATAACTAAAAGTTCGTATAAAAGGGAAACAAAGTTGCTATAATAAAATTGTGCAAAGCTAAATTTTGAACGTTCTCAGAATTCGACGAAACTTGACCCAAACGTTGGTCTAGACCCATGAATTTGTGTTGTAAATTTGCTAAGCATAATAATAACTACAAGTTTTTATAAAAGGCAAACAAACTTACTTTAATAAAACCGTACAAAACAGCTAAACTTTAAACGTTCTTAGAATTCGACGAAACTTGACCCAAACGTTGGTTTAGACCTAAGAATTTGTGTGGTAATTTGCTAAGCTTTAATAATAACTACAAGTTTGTATAAAAGGGAAACAATCTTGCTCTAATAAAACCGTGCAAAACAGCTAAATTTTGAAAATTGTCAGAATTCAACGAAACTTGACCCAAACGTTGGTCTAGACCCAACAATTTGTGTGGTAAATTTGCTAAGCGTAATAACAACTACAAGTTTGTATAAAAGGGAAACAAACTAGTTATAATAAAACCGTGCAAAAAAGTTACATTTTGAACGTTACCAGAATTCGATGAAATTTGACCCAAAAATTGGTCTAGACCATAGAATTTATGTGGTAAATTCGCTAAGTTTAATAATAACTACGATTTTGTATAAAAGAGAAACAAACTTGCTCTAATAAAACCATTCAAAAAACAGCTAAATTTTGAACGTTA
>NW_011628081.1:72195-81110 GCF_000512975.1 Sesamum indicum | reverse complement strand
TTTAATAAAACCGTGCAAAATAGCTAAGTTTTGAACGTTCTCAGAATTCGACGAAACTTGACCCAAACGGTTGTCTAGACCCAAGCATTTGTGTTGTAAATTTGCTAAGCGTAATAATAACTATAAGTTAGTATAAAAGGGAAACAAACTTGTTTTAATAAAACCGTGCAAAACTGCTAAATTTTGAACGTTTTCAGAATTCGATGAAACTTGACCCAAACGTATGTCTAGACCCAAGAATTTGTGTGTTAAATTGCCTAAGCGTAATAAGAACTACGAGTTATTATAAAAGGGAAACAAACTTGGTTTAAAAAAACTGTGCAGATCAGCAAAATTTTGATCGTTCTCAAAATTTAACGAAATTTGACCCAAACGTAGATCTAGACCCAAGCATTTGTGTTATACATTTGCTAAGCGTAATAATAACTACAAGTTAGTATAAAAGGGAAACAAACTTGCTTTAATATAACCGTGCAAAACAGCTAAATTTTGAACCTTCTCAGAATTCGACGAAACTTAACCCAAACATTGGTCTAGACCCAAGCATTTGTCTTGTAAATTTGCTATGCGTAATAATAACTACAAGTTAGTATAAAAGGGAAACAAACTTGCTTTAATATAACCGTGCAAAACAGCTAAATTTTGAACGTTCTCAGGATTCGACGAAACCTGTCCCGAATGTTGGTCTAGACCCAAGCATTTGTGTGGTAACTTTGCTAAGCGTAATAATAACTACAAGTTAGTATAAAAGGGAAACAAACTTGTTTTAATAAAACCGTGCAAAACTGCTAAATTTTGAACGTTCTCAGAATTCGATGAAACTTGACCCAAACGTATGTCTAGACCCAAGAATTTGTGTGTTAAATTGCCTAAGCGTAATAAGAACTACGAGTTATTATAAAAGGGAAACAAACTTGGTTTAAAAAAACTGTGCAGATCAGCAAAATTTTGATCGTTCTCAAAATTTTATGAAACTTGACCCAAACGTAGATCTAGACCCAAGCATTTGTGTTATACATTTGCTAAGCGTAATAATAACTACAAGTTAGTATAAAAGGGAAACAAACTTGCTTTAATAAAACCGTGCAAAACAGCTAAATTTTGAACGTTCTTAGAATTCGACGAAACCTGTCCCAAACGTTGGTCTAGACCCAAGCATTTGTGTGGTAAATTTGCTAAGCGTAATAATAACTACAAGTTAGTATAAAAGGGAAACAAACTTGCTTTAATAAAACCGTGCAAAACAGTTAACTTTTGAACGTTCTCAGTATTCGACGAAACTTGACCCAAACATTGGTCTAGACCTACGCATTTGTGTTGTAAATTTGCTAAGCGTAATATTAACTACAAGTTAGTATAAAAGGGAAACAAACTTGTTTCAATAAAACCGTGCAAAACAGCTAAATTTTGAGCGTTCTCAGAATTGGACGAAACTCGACCCAAACGAAGGTCTAGACCCAAGAATTTGTGTGTTAAATTTCCTAAGCGTAATAATAACTACAAGTTAGTATAAAAGGGAAAGAATCTTGTTTTAATAAAACCGTGTAAAACAGTTAACTTTTGAATCAAAACAAAATTCGACAAAAGTTGACCCAATCGCAGGTCTAGACTCAAGCATTTGTGTTGTAAATTTGCGAAGCGTAATCATAACTACAAGTTAGTATAAAAGGGAAACAAACTTGCTTTAATAAAACCGTGCAAAATAGCTCAATTTCGAACGTTCTCAGAATTCGATGAAACTTGACCCAGTCGGAAGTCCAGACCCAAGCATTTGTGTTGTATATTTGCTTAGCGTAATAATAGCTACAAGTTAGTATAAAACGGAAACAAACTTGCTTTAATAAAACCGTGCAAAACAGCTAAATTTTGAACGTTCTCAGAATTCGACAAAACATGACCCAAACGTAGATCTAGACCCAAGCATTTGTGTTATTCAGTTGCTAAGCGTATTAATAACTACAACTTAGTATAAAAGGGAAACAAACTTGCTTTAATAAAACCGTGAAAAACAGCTATATTTTGAAAATTCTTAGAATTCGACAAAACTTGATCCAGACATAGATCTAGATCCAAGCATTTGTGTACATTTTCTAAGCGTAATAATAACTACAAGTTAGTATAAAAGGGAAACAAACTTGCTTTAATAAAACCGTGAAAAACAGCTATATTTTGAAAATTCTTAGAATTCGAGAAAACTTGATCCAGACATAGATCTAGACCCAAGCATTTGTGTACATTTTCTAAGCGTAATAATAACTACAAGTTAGTATAAAAGGGAAACAAACTTGCTTTAAAAAAATCGTGCAAAACAGCTAAATTTTGAATGTTCTCAGAATTCGGCGAAACCTGTCCCAAACGTTGGTCTAGACCCAAGCATTTGTGTGGTAAATTTGCTAAGCGTAATAATAACTAGACCCAAGCATTTGTGTGGTAAATTTGCTAAGCGTAATAATAACTAAAAATTAGTATGAAAGGGAAACAATCTTGTTTTAATAAAACCGTGCAAAACAGTTAACTTTTGAACGTTCTCAGAATTCGACGAAATTTGACACAATCACAGGTCTAGACCCAAGCATTTGTATAGTAAATTTGCGAAGCATAGTAATAACTGCAAGTTAGTATAAAAGAGAAACAAATTTGCTTTAATAAAACCGTGCAAAACAGCTAAATTTTGAATGTATTCAGAATTCGACGAAACTTGACCCAAACGTTGGTCTAGACCCAAGCATTTGTGTTGTAAATTTGCTAGGCGTAATAATAACTACAAGTTACGTTCTCAAATTAAAAAAGAAATGGACCCAAGAAAAAATTCTCTCTAGTTTACCAGCTGATACCCACACTGTTATACTGTACTACTATTTTATTATACTTAATGAAACTTACATTTACCAAAAAAAAAAAAAATTCTCTCTCTAATTTTTCACATACTAATGCTTCTTTTTTTTTGGGTAAGTGTATGTAAGTTTCTCACATACTAATGCTTCATCTTCCTCACTTCCGACCGGCGACGGGGACACCGCCAGCGAGGCTCTGGTCGACGGCGAGAGTGACGGAATAGTGAACGGTCGACGGAAGAAGGACGGCCATGGGCAAGAGTCGCGAAACCGAGCTGCACGCGATGGAGAAGAAGAAGAGTCGGGTCTCTCGGTGCCGGCTGAAAATGCCATCTTGCCACCGGCTGAGGGTAGTCCAAGGGTCTCCATGGGCGAAGAAGGGCTGTCGACGATGAAAGGAGGGGAAATGGGACCGTCTTTCCCCTCCTTCAATCTGGACGAATTCTTGAAACTTGCCAACCGGGTTATTGACCAGGGGGATGAGGCTTCCATGGCTGCCTCGCACGACCTTCAAATCCGATGGAAATCACGCTTTGGAGACGGCGAAAATCGGTGTGCAACGCCAATGGTGGCGCGCGGGCAAGAGCGACCAGTGATCGGAAAACTTCTCAAGGCCAGGCGCTGCCTTCTCCCTCGCATTGCTGGGCAAACGGCGGTCGGAAATGGAGGTGAGACGTCTGCAAAGATTCAACTCCCCACGGCGGCGGCTGTTTGCGATTCTTCGTCAGAGATGGGCGAAAATGGAAGAGTTTCTGGACGACCAATGAATGCCGGCGGTTGGAATGTTTCTGCAGCGCCTGGATCCCCTTGCGCGTTTTTCCGGCGTGTTGGTGAACGGCCGGTGACTTTCCCGGCGACCGGCGACGTGGTCGGAGCTGATGTGGCGGCGGAAGTGGGTGACAAGGTAGGTGAGGTGGATGAGAGAGCGGCTGACATAAGCCCTATTAGGGCTGATGTCATCCATGATGCTAGGGCTGAGGTCATCCATGATGCTAGGGCTGATGTCATCCCTGATGCTAGGGCTTATGTCATCCATGATGCTAGGGCTGATGTCATCCATGATGCTAGGGCTGATGTCATCCATCCTAGGGCTAACATCACCAATTTTATGGGGGAAAAAACCGGCAACCTGGGGAAAAAATTGACACCAGTTCCCTTGTTTATTGGGAACATTCCGCTTCACACTGGTTCTAATGGGATTGGGGGGTAAGTGTAATTTTCATTAAGAAGAAAGTATAGTACAACAATATCCTTCATTAGGCGCTTCCCTCGACAGGCCAGGTTCTAATGGGATTGTTAATGATAAAATTGTTGATGCATTCAACAATTCGTCTCGAAAAAACACTATCTTTCATTGCCCCAACGAAGCAAAATGGGGAGGTTGTAGTTCGTCCCTCACTTGATACTGTGCGTGACGGAGCCAAACGATGGAAATCTACGACAGTGGGATACTTTATGGGTAAGCGACCGTACTATCAGCATTTAAAGGAGTTTGCCCATTCGATTTGGCCGGCGCTACAAGAGGTCACAACAACTGCTAATGGCTTCTTTTTCTTCCGATTTAAAACGGAAATCGATATGGAGGAGGTCATAGAAGGGGGGCCATGGCTGTTTCAGGGACAACCAATTGTGTTGCAAAAGTGGGAACCGGGTATGGCTATGAGAAAGTTGAAGCATACACAAGTGCCTGTCTGGATAAAACTGCGACACCTTCCATTGGAATTCTGGACGACGGAAGGATTGAGTACTGTGGCTAGCGGTGTGGGTAAGCCACTATACCCTGATGCGATAACGAGGGCATGCACGAGACTGGACTTCGCTCGTGTACGCGTGATGATTGATGTTACTCAGAAATTGGAAAAACATATTATCATAATAACGCCAGGTGAAGATGGTGGGGAAACCCCATGCAAGGTTGATATCGAGTATGAATGGCTTCCCCCTAAATGCACAGGATGCATGATGGTCACTCGGTGAAGGAGTGTTCATTGACCAATCCTCAGAAACAGACAAAGCCTCCGGTGAAAGTATATGTACGTAAGATTGCTCAAAGGAGATCGGCGAGAAGAATCTTACAAATCAATGATGATCATGGAACCACTCACACAGATCCAGGAGCAGTAATTAATGAGTTTGTCATGTACTATCAAAATTTACTTGGCGGGGAACGACGAAGAGACATGATAGATCTTCGATTCCTGCGACCATAGGCTAGACATATATTGAGTGAAGATGATGTCAACTCCTTAGTCTTGCCATTTACTCATACGGATGTCAAGCAAGCGATTTTTGACATTGCTGAAGATAAGGCACCTGGGCCGGATGGGTATTCATCGGGCTTCTTCAAAGCTGCATGGCCTATAATAGCGCAGGAGGTGTCTTCGGCAGTCTTGGATTTCTTTCATACAGGCCGAATTCTGAAGCAGATAAATACTACACTTTTGACGCTCATACCAAAGGTACATTCTCCTATGAATGTTGGTGATTTCCGTCCTATATCTTGCTGCAATGTACTGTACAAGATTATTGCCAAGCTCCTTGTCCAACGGTTGAGTGTGATACTGGACAAAATTATTAGTCCGTGCCAAGCGGCGTTTGTGCCCGGACGAACCATAGGAGACAATATCATGTTGGCACAGGAACTGTTTACGGGATATAACCAGACCCATCTACCACCCCGGTGCGCTTTAAAAGTGGACATTCGAAAGGCATATGATACGGTGGAGTGGGATTTCCTAATTGCTGTGATGGAGTTATTTGGGTTCCCTCATACATTCGTGAAATGGATTGAGGAGTGTGTCACAACACCCTCATTTTCTGTTGGGCTTAATGGGAAACCTCACGGCTTCTTTACGGGGGCCAGAGGGCTCCGGCAGGGAGACCCTCTATCACCATACTTATTCGTGCTTGTGATGGAAGTCCTACAATTGGGTTTCCTATAGCTGATTGACCAGGATGAATTATTTTCCTTTCATTGGAAGTGTGATGCAGCCAGGATTTTTCAGCTGGGTTTTGCTGATGATTTGTTGCTATTCTGCCGTGCCGATATGAACTCTATTGGAGTATTTAAGACAGGATTGGATCGCTTTGCTGAATGGTCGGGGCTCAGGCTAAATGTGCAGAAAAGCCACCTCATTATCTCACGTTCAGCACAAGGACTACGAGAGGAGATGCTGGAAGTACTCGGATTTCAAGAGGGAGTCCTACCGATGATGTATTTAGGGCTACCTCTTTTATCTTCTCGTTTAACAGTTGCTGATTGTAACCCTTTATTGTTGAAAATTTATAAACGCATTGCGGGTTGAGAGGGTATGGCTCTTTCTTATGCTGGTAGGGTGCAGATTATTAAATCTGTACTCTTGTCGCTGAGTTTATATTGGTCATCGGCGTTCATCCTTCCAAAGAATGTTACTAACGAAATTGAGAAGAGACTACGAACTTTCTTGTGGAAGGGGACAACAAACAGTGGTTATGCGAAGGTAGCATGGAAAGACCTCTGCCGACCGAAAGATGAGGGAGGAATAGGATTCAAAGATATTGCTATCTTGAATCGCACATTAATGACCAAGAAACTCTGTGATATCATCAGGTGCGATAGGACCTCAATTTGGGTTGAATGGCTTTACCAGGGTCGATTACGCGACACCTCCATTTGGACGATTAGGGAGAATGGAGGCTCATGGGGTTGGCGGAAAATTCTACGTCTACGGGCTTTCCTCCGCCCTATGGTGGACTATCAGATTGGCGATGGGCGAACTTTTTACCTTTGGCAGGACCCGTGGCATTATCTCGGACCACTCAGTGTCACATTCCCACGGGGACCGAGACTACTCAGAATAGAGGAATCAGCCAGATTGAGCACGGTTATTAGTGAAGGAGAGTGGCAGTGGCCTCCTATCACAGATTTTGAGTGTCTGGAGATCACACATGGTTTACCCACAATTCATGGAGGGGAGGACCGAATTATTCGGAGATTTGATCAGGGTAAACCTACAACCCAAGCTCTATATAGGCTTTTTGATCCCCCAGGACCGAAAGTACGCTGGGCTTCACTACTTTCGGGATCACTGAAGATTCCACGTCATTTGTTCATCCTGTGGCTTGCTATTCTAGGAAAATTGGCTACAACGGACAAATCATGGTTAGCGCACCTTGGCCCCTGTATTCTATGTAATGAGGGAGCGACAGAGACACATGGCCACTTATTCTTTCAGTGCAGATTTAGTCGACAGTGTCTCACAGCTATCCGGAGAATGGTACGATATTCTTGGCCCAATAGAGACTGGAAAATGGATATTGAATGGGCTTCCCAAAAATGGAGAGGTAAACACATTGTTAACATATCTTATCGAGCACTATTAGCATCATGTGTTTACCACATTTGGAGGGAGAGAAACTTGAGAAGATTCGAGCACACCGAGAGGACACCTAGCACCATGGCTTTATTGATAGTTGAGGATATCAAGCAGCGGATCCTTAGTATCTCTCTACCTAGATCAGTCAGTACAAGAGCTTTATATAGACTGTGGCGTATCCCTTGGCCTGTCGAGGGAGAAACCAACTGATAACCACACTGTTGTACTGTACTACTATTTCATTTTACTTAATGATACTTACATTTACCAAAAAAAAGAAAGTGTATGTACCAAAAGCCAACGTCCCCCCTCCACCAGTTCCATGGTTGTGGTGGAGGATAAAGTGAGAGGAGATGAAGGTACAAAACAGAATAAACGCTACACCTCATCGCAGAAAGAGAAGGGTAAGGAAGTGGTTACTTTTAATCCTTTTGATGCTCTGAATTCACTGGACGACGCAGAAGAGAATACTAGGGGTCCTAACACATGCAGCCCCTCTAGTAGTGATCCATGTTGAATCTCGCGGTGTGGAATGTCCAGGGGCTGAATAAGAGAGACCATTAGCTCGCATTAAAGGACCTTATCTCGGAATACAGGTTAGATTTTATGGGCATCTTAGAAACTCGTGTGCGTATTAACAACGTCATGCATATTCAGTCTTTTTTGCTTCCTCATTGGAAATGGTTTGTTGATTATGCAACTGTGGGAAACCGTATTTGGGTAGCGTGGGATGATAATGTTGTGGACGTTCATATTCTTGATTTGGGGAACCAATTTATGCACTATCGTGTCACTCATAAGGCAGATAGTGAATCCCTCATAATCACTATTGTTTATGGTGCCTCTGAGATGATTGATCGCAGAAGTTTATCACTATTGTTTATGGTGCCTCTGAGATGATTGATCGCAGAAGTTTATGGAATACCTTGGAAATATTAGCTCAAGAGCATTCGGATGAGCCCTGGCTGGTGAGGGCGACTTCAACGTGGTCCGAGAAATGAATGAGGTGTGTGGAGCTTCTGGGGATATAAGGATGGCTTTGGAAGAATTCAATGCTGGTATTCAGGAGGCCGGGATTAACCTTTGCCTATGCAGGGGGAATGGTATACATGGCACAACTGTAGCACAAACTCGCGGAGTCTATGGAAGAGATTGGATCGAATTCTTATTAATGATAGATGGCTTGCGAGGTTCCCTTCCTCACGTTATCATTGCCTTTTACCGCGGACTTCTGACCACTCGCCGCTTCTACTGCATGGGGACAGGCAAAATCAAACAGGAGGTATGTTTCGATTTGACAACTACCTAACACACTCACCTGAATTTATCCCCAGTGTGCAGAATATCTGGCAGAATACTATCATTGGGGTGCCTATGTTTGCGGTAACACGTAAACTTAAAACATTGAAGCCGGTCTTCAGAGAGCAAAGGAGGAAGAAAGGGGATTTGACTCTAAACGTTCAATTAGCTAAAGGCTTTCTAGATGAGGCACAACAGCTGGTGAGCTCAGATAGACAGAATGAGGCTGTAGCACAAACTCGCGGAGTCTATGGAAGAGATTGGATCGAATTCTTATTAATGATAGATGGCTTGCGAGGTTCCCTTCCTCACGTTATCATTGCCTTTTACCACGGACTTCTGACCACTCGCCGCTTCTACTGCATGGGGACAGGCAAAATCAAACAGGAGGTATGTTTCGATTTGACAACTACCTAACACTCTCACC
>NW_011628081.1:62301-72161 GCF_000512975.1 Sesamum indicum | reverse complement strand
CAATTAGCTAAAGGCTTTCTAGATGAGGCACAACAGCTGGTGAGCTCAGATAGACAGAATGAGGCCTTTCTACAATTAGAACACTGTTGTCGCCTGGTTTATGCAAAAGCGGCAAAATTGGAACAAATCATGCTGCAACAGCGAGCCAAGATGCAGTGGATGAAGGGGGTGACCAATGCTCCCGAATTTCAACAGCGAGCCAAGATGCAGTGGATGAAGGGGGTGACCAATGCTCCCGAATTTTCTTTCGTAAAATTGCCTAGAGAAGGGTGGCAAGGAGGATACTGTAGATTAATGATGACAACGGGACCATCCACACTGAACCAGAAGAGATTATCAATGAATTTGTCTGTTACTATCAAAATCTCTTGGGCGGTAACAGACGTCAGATAACGCTAGATATTGGCTTTCTCAGACCGTGGGCAAGACATATTCTTTCTAATGAGGAGGCTGACCATCTTATATTGGCGTTTACACCGGATGATGTAAAGCAAGCAGTATTTGACATTGCAGATGACAAGGCCCCGGGACCTGATGGATATTCATCAGGATTCTTTAAAGCAGCCTGGCCAGTGGTGGGACAGGAAGTTACAAAGGCGGTACTGGAATTCTTTAGTACCGGTAAACTACTCAAACAAGTCAACTCCACACTTTTGGCACTAATCCCAAAGGTACACACTCCTATGACTGTTGGTGATTTTAGGCCAATTTCATGCTGTAATGTGTTATACAAAATTATTGCGAAATTACTTGTCCAGCGGTTGAGTGTGGTTCTGGACAAGATAATTAGTCCCTGTCAGGGAGTTTATCCCAGGGCGTAGCATTGGGGACAATATTTTGTTGGCACAGGAACTGCTCACGGGAGACAACCAGGTGAGGCTTCCACCTCGTTGTACCCTAAAAGTCGATATCAAGAAGGCAAATGATACTGTAGAGTGGGACTTCCTACTTGCGGTCTTGCAATTTTTTGGATTCCCACAAATGTTCACCAGGTGGATTGAGGAGTGCGTAACGACGGCGGCATTTTCAATTGGTCTTAATGGAAACCCTCACGGTTTCTTTGCAGGAGCACGTGGATTAAGACAGGGAGACCCTCTATCTCCCTATCTCTTTGTTCTCGTTATGGAAGTCTTGCATTTGGGATTATTGCAACTTATTGAGCAGGATTTGCAATTCTCTTATCACTGGAAATGTGAGCCGGCCAAAGTCTTCCAGTTGGGATTTGCAGAGGATCTCCTGCTTTTCTGTAGAGCTGACTTGAATTCACTCAGGATCCTCAAGAGGGGGTTGGACCGATTTGCAGAATGGTCGGGACTTCGGCTGAATGTACAAAAAAGTCATGTCATTGTCTCTCGATCAGCACAAGGTTGGAAGGATCAGATTTGAACAATTATGGGCTTCCAAGAGGGCCAACTACCAATGAGGTACTTGGGTCTCCCTCTTCTGTCTTCTAGATTGTCTATATCCGATTGTCAGCCACTTTTATTGAAAATTGATGCTCGCATTAATGGCTGGGAAGGAATTTCATTATCGTATGCTGGACGTATACAAATCATTAAATCTGTACTTCAGCAATGAGTATTGGGCGTCTGCATTCATCTTACCGAAGGCTATTATTAAACAAATTGAGAAACGTCTCAGAACTTTTCTTTGGAAAGGCACTTCTACGTCGGGATACGCCAAGGTAGCGTGGAAGGATGTGTATAAACCAATTAAAGAAGGAGGCCAAGGAATTAAGGATATCGGTATCCTTGACCGCTCCTTAATAGCAAAGAAGTTATGTGATGTTATTCGATGTGACCGAACATCTATATGGGTTGAGTGGTTGAAGCAGACACGATTACACAACACTTCAATTTGGACAATTAATGAGAAGGGAGGATCATGGGGATGGCGAAAACTGCTCCCTTCAATTTGGACAATTAATGAGAAGGGAGGATCATGGGGATGGCGAAAACTGCTCCGACTTCGCAACTCTATACTACCTATGACAAAGTTTCTTATTAGAGAGGGGAGGTCATTCTACTTGTGGAAGGACCCGTGGCACCACTTGGGCCAACTTATTGCTAGATTCCCAAGGGGACCGAGCCTCTTAGGACTTGATGAATCCGCCAAACTACAAGTAGTCATTAATGAGGGGCAATGGCAGTGGCCTTTCATTACTGATTTGGAATGTATGGAGATTATTTACATGTTACCCCAGATTCATGGAGGGGATGACAGGACCAACTGGCGGTTTTCAGAGGGACGACCCACTACACAATCCCTATATAGACTTTTCTGTCCACCTGGACCGAAAATAGGATGGTCTTCACTACTTTCGGATTCTTTGAAAATTCCCCATCATAACTTCATTCTTTGGTTAGCAATTCAGGGGAAGCTACCGACAACTGATAAACCATGGATGACGCATCTAGGGGGATGTATTCTCTATGACGAGGGTGCAACGGAGACACACACTCACATGTTCTTCCGATGTCGATTTAGCAGAGGATATCTTGCTGCTATACGACAACATATCCGATTTGCTTGGCCCAATCGTGAGTGGACAAGAGACGTGGAATGGGCATCGAGGAAGTGGAGGGGGAAGCATATTGTCAATGTTGCTTATCGAGCATTACTTGGTGCATGCATATACCATATATGGCGAGAGAGGAATTTGAGACGATTTGAGCACACCCATCGGCCGGAAGCTGTATTAGCTACTTGCATCATAGAAGACGTTAGACAAAGGATAATTAGTATTAATCTTTCCAGTTTTTTTCGGTAAAATAATCTTTCCAGTTCTATTAGTACATGTGCACTCTATACACTTTGGCGTATCCCTTGGTATGTCGGGGGAACCACCATTTGATTGTTGTACTTTTTACCTATTTTTTTTTAATGAAACTTACATTTACCCAAAAAAAAAAAAAATAACTACAAGTTAGTATAAAACGGAAACAAACTTGCTTTAATAAAATCGTGCAAAACAGCTAAATTTTGAACGTTCTCAGAATTCGACAAACTTGACCCAAACGTTGGTATAGAACCAAGCATTTGTGTTGTAAATTTGCCAAGCATAATAATAACTACAAGTTATTATAAAAGGCAAAAAAACTTGTTTTAATAAAACCGTGCATAACAACTAAATTTTGAGCATTCTCAGAATTCGATGAAACTTGACCCAAACGTACGTCTACATCAAAGAATTTGTGTGTTAAATTTACTAAGGCTAATAATAACTACAAGTTAGTATAAAAGGGAAACAAACTTGCTTTAATAAAACCGTGGAAAACAGCTAAATTTTGAACATTCTCAGAATTCGACAAAACTTGACCCAAACATAGATCTAGACCCAAGCATTTGTGTACATTTTCTAAGCATAATAATAGCTACAAGTTAGTATAAAAGGGAAACAAACTTGCTTTAATAAAATTGTCCAAAACAGCTAAATTTTGAACGTTCTCAGAATTCAACGAAACCTGTCCCAAACGTTGGTCTAGACCCAAGCATTTGTGTGGTAAATTTGCTAAGCGTAATAATAACTACAAGTTAGTATAAAGGGAAACAAACTTGTTTTAATAAAACCGTGCAAAAATAGTTAACTTTTGAACGTTCACAGAATTGAACGAAACTTGACCTAATCGTTGGTCTAGACCCAAGCATTTTTGTTGTAAATTTCCTAAGCGTAATAATAACTATGAGTTAGTATAAAAGGGAAACAAACTTGCTTTAATAAAACTGTGCAAAACAGCTAAATTTTGAACGTATTCAGAATTCGACGAAATTTGACCCAAACGTTGGTCTAGACCCAAGCATTTGTGTTGTAAATTTGTTAAGCGTAATAAAAACTACAAGTAAGTGTAAAAGGGAAACAAACTTGTTTTAATAAAACCGTGCAAAACAGCTAAATTTTGAACGTTCTCAGGATTCGACGAAACTTCACCCAAAGGTTGGTCTAGACCCAAGCATTTGTGTTGTAAATTTGCTAAGCGTAATAATAACTACAAGTTAGTATAAAAGGGAAACAAACTTTGTTTAATAAAACCGTGCAAAATAGCTAAATTTTGAACGTTCTCAGAATTCGACGAAATTTGACCCAATCGCAGGTCTAGACCCAAGCATTTGTATAGTAAATTTGCGAAGCGTAATAATAAGTACAAGTTAGTATAAAAGGGTAACAAATTTGCTTTAATAAAACCGTGCAAAACAGCTAAATTTTGAGCGTTCTCAGAATTGGACGAAACTCGACCCAAACGAAGGTCTAGACCCAAGAATTTGTGTGTTAAATTTCCTAAACGTAATAATAACTACAAGTTAGTATAAAAGGGAAACAATCTTGTTTTAATAAAACCGTGTAAAACAGCTAACTTTTGAACGATCTCAGAATTCGACGAAAGTTGACCCAATCGCAGGTCTAGACCCAAGCATTTCTGTTGTACATT
This sequence comes from Sesamum indicum, assembly GCF_000512975.1. NCBI lineage: Eukaryota > Viridiplantae > Streptophyta > Magnoliopsida > Lamiales > Pedaliaceae > Sesamum > Sesamum indicum. The sequence continues at coordinate 67,734 of NW_011628081.1, read as the reverse complement.
TGTGAAGCGTAATAATAACTACAAGTTAGTATAAAAGGAAACAAACTTGCTTAACCGTGCAAAACAGCTAAATATTGAACGTTCTCAGAATTCGACGAAACTTGACCCAAACAGTGGACTAGACCTTAGCATTTGTGTTGTAAATTTGCGAAGCGTTATAATAATTACAAGTTAGTATAAAAGGGAAACAAACTTGCTTTAATAAAACCGTGGGAAACAGCTAAATTTTGAACATTCTCAGAATTCGACAAAACTTGACCCAAACATAGATCTAGACCCAAGCATTTGTGTACATTTTCTAAGCATAATAATAACTACAAGTTAGTTTTAAGGGAAACAAACTTGCTTTAATAAAACCGTGCAAAATAGCTTAATTTTGAACGTTCTCAGAATTCGACGAAACCTGTCCCAGACGTTGGTCTAGACCCAAGCATTTGTGTGGTAAATTTGCTAAGCATAATAATAACTACAAGTTAGTATAAAAGGGAAACAAACTTGTTTTAATAAAACCGTGCAAAACGGCTAAATTTTAAACGTTCTCAGAATTCGATGAAGCTTGACCCCGTCGCAAGTCTAGAACCAAGCATTTGTGTTGTAAATTTACTAAGCGTAATAATAACTACAAGTTAGTATAAAACGGAAACAGACTTGCTTTAATAAAACCGTGCAAAATAGTTAAATTTTGAACGTTCTCAGAATTCGACAAACTTGACCCAAATGTTGGTTTAGAACCAAGCATTTGTGTTGTAAATTTGCTAAGCATAATAATAACTACAAGTTAGTATAAAAGGGAAACAAACTTGTTTTATTAAAAGATATGCTTCCAAACAAAAATGGAACACAAAAATTCTCTCATTAAAAATTCTCTCTCTACACTCACACACACTAACACACATCCAAAAACACACACTTATGCCCTTGCAACTTCACCAACGGCCGGCGATGAAGATGGGGCTCCGGCCGACGACGAGGAGATTGACGGTGATAGTTTCCGGCAAGAGACAGTCCGGCTTGGGCAAGTTTCCGCGAAATACATGAACTTCAAATAGAACCCGCAAATCCGCCATTGATGGAGTCTTGGATCGAGGAGATTGACGGCGATTCTGATACTCTCATATGCTGGCATGGTGATGAGGATGGCAAGGGAATCATTTTGAATGGAAAATCAGTTGATTTAGGCCCTGGTTCGTCACTCTCAGAATTAGGGATTTGCACCGCCCGCGAAGATGAAACGACACCCGTGGAAGATGAAACGTCTCTGACATTTCTAGGCATGACTAACGATCGATTAGGGGTCTTTGATGAAGGAGAAGCCATGCCAAAGGATAAAGCTTCGAACTTGATAGAAAATGATGGAGATTTGGAGCGCTACCGAAAACTAGGGTTTGGCGGCGCACCATTGACGACCAACAATGGTGGACGGCGAGAAGTTTCATTTAATATGTCTGAGTTTATCAAGTTTGCCCACACCGTTATAGATGCTGATGACCACGCCTCTTTGACGGCACTTGAGGAGTTGAAAACGAAATGGGAGACGCGATTTGGGAAGGATGCTGCTGCGAAAAGTTTTCCGGCAACGTCAACGTTAACAGAGCCGCCACTGGTAAGAGGGTTTCGCCAGGCCTTGAGAAACACTTTACCTCCGATTCTTGGGGAAAAATCGATGGGAAACAGAGCTACAGTTAGAACTCGAATTCTGCCGGTAAGAACGAAAGTTACAGGCGATAATGGTGGCCGGACTGCGGCGGAAAAGATGAACGGAGGTGCTGATCAGGGTCTGTTACTGTTCCGACCAAATCTACAGAACTCAGGCCAGAGATCCATGGAGGTGCTGCGTTTCCATCACACGACAAGGAGGTGAAATCTGCTGATGCAATTGCTGACGTGGGTGCTGACACTGCTGCTGATGTGGGCGTTGACTACGCTGCTTATGTGGGCGCTGACTCTGATGATGACATCACTGCTGAGCTAAGTATGACATCAGCGCTGCAGGAAAAAAACTGCAATTTTGGTACAAAATTAGCACCCATTCCTTTGTTTATTGGGAACATTCCGTTACACGCTAATGCTAATATGATTAATAATGATAAAATTGCTGATGCGTTCAACAATTCGTCACGTAAAACGCTATCTTTCATTGCCCCAACGACGCAAAATGGGGAGGTTGTAGTTCGCCCTACAATTGATACGGTGCGTGAAGGATCCAAAAGATGGAAGGCTACGACCGTTGGTTATTTTTATGGGAAAACGGCCATGTTATCACCACTTGAAGGAGTTTGCACATTCGGTTTTGCCAGCACTTCGAGAGGTCATGGCAACAGCTAATGGTTTCTTTTTTTTCCAATTTAAAACGGAAATTGATATGGAGGACGTCATTGAAGGGGGTCCATGGCTATTTCAGGGACAACCAATTGTATTGCAAAAGTGCAAACCGGGCATGGCTATGAGAAAATTGAAGCATACACAAGTGCCTGTCTGGATAAAATTGAGACACCTTCCAATGGAATTCTGGACGACGGAAGGATTGGGTATTGTTTTTCTTCGGTAAAAAGGATTGAGTATTGTTGCAAGCGGTGTGGGTAAGCCTCTATACCCAGATGCGATAACGAGGGCATGCACGAGACTGGATTTCGCTCGTGTATGCGTGATGATTGACGTTACTCAGAAATTACAAAATCATATTATTATAATGACACCAGATGAAGATGGCGGGGAAACCCCATGCAAGATTGATATCGAGTATGAATGGCTTCCACCTAAATGCACAGGATGCATGGCATTGGGACACTCGGTGAAGGAGTGTACGTCGACTAAACCTCAGAAACAAACAAAGCCTCCAATAAAAGTGTATGTACCAAAAACCAACGTCCTGCAACCACCAGCCCCCAAGGAAAGGCAAAAGAAACGTGAGACCATGGTTGAGGTGAATGATGCCACTAGAGGAGATAAAAGTGTTGAACACGATGAATGTGAACCCTCATATCACAAGGAGAAGGGTAAGGAAGTGATTATTTATAATCCATTTGATACTTTGAATCTAATTGACGATGCAGAAGAGACTACTAGGGGTCCTAACACATGCAACCCCTCTAGTAGTAATCCATGTTGAACATCGCGGTGTGGAATGTCCGGGGGCTGAATAAGAGAGACTATCAGCTCGCAGTTAAGGACCTTGTCTCGGAATACAGGTTACATTTTATGGGCATATTAGACACTCGTGTTCAGTTTAACAATATTATGCATATTCAGTCGTTTTTGCTCCCTCATTGGAAATGGTTTGTTGATTATGTGTTTGTGGGTAACCGTATTTGGGTAACATGGGATGACAATGTTGTTGATGTTCATATTCTTGAATTGGGGAATCAGTTTGTGCACTGTCGCGTCACTAATAGGGCTGATAGTGAATCCCTAACTATCACTGTTGTTTATGGTGCCTCTAAGATGATTGATCGTAGGAGTTTATGGACTACTTTGGAAACATTGGCTCGGGAGCAAATGGATGATCCCTGGCTGGTGGGGGGGGGATTTCAATGCAGTTCGAGAAATAAATGAGGTGTGTGGAGTTTCTGGTGATATAAGGACGGCCATGGAAGAATTCAATGCTGCTATCCAGGAGGCCGGGTTAATACCATTGCCTATGCAGGGTGAATGGTATACTTGGCATAATTGCAGTACGAGCTCTCGGAGTCTATGGAAGAGATTGGATCGGATCCTCATTAATGATAGATGGCTTGCGAGATTTCCTTCCTCGTGTTATCATAGCCTAGTGCCGCGGACTTCTGACTACTCGCCACTTGTTCTACAAGGGGACAGGCAACATCATCAACAAACAGGCGGAGGTATGTTTCGATTTGACAACTACCTAACACACTCACTTGAATTTATCCCCAGTGTGCAGAATATTTGGCAACATACAATTATTGGGGTTCCTATGTTTGTGGTAACACGTAAACTTAAAGCACTAAAGTCGGTCTTCAGGGAACAAAGGAGAAAGAAGGGGGATTTGACACTCAATGTTCAATTAGCCAAAGGATTTCTTGATGAGGCGCAACAGCTGGTGAGCGATGATAGACAGAATGAGGCACTTTTTATTTTTTTTTTGGTAAATGTAAGTTTCATTAAGTAAAATAAACTAGGAGTACAGTACAACAGTGTGGTTATCAGCTGGTTTCTCCCTCGACAGGCCAAGGGATACGTCACAGTCTATATAAAGCTCGTGTACTGACTGATCTAGGTAGAGAGATACTAAGGATCCACTGCCTGATATCCTCAACAATCAATAAAGCCATGGTGCTAGGTGTCCTCTCGGTGTGCTCGAATCGTCTCAAGTTTCTCTCCCTCCAAATGTGGTAAACACATGATGCTAATAGTGCTCGATAAGATATGTTAACAATGTGTTTACCTCTCCATCTTTGGGAAGCCCATTCAATATCCGTTATCCAATCTCTATTGGGCCAAGGATATCGTACCACTCTCCGGATTGCTGTGAGACACTGTCAACTAAATCTGCACTGAAAGAATAAGTGGTCATGTGTCTCTGTCGCTCCCTCATTACATAGAATACATGGGCCAAGGTGTGCTAACCATGATTTGTCCGTCGTAGCCAATTTGCCTAGAATAGCAAGCCACAGGATGAACAAATGACGTGGAATCTTCAGTGATCCCGAAAGTAGTGAAGACCAGCCTACTTTCGATCCTGGGGAATCAGAAAGCCTATATAGAGCCTGAGTTGTGGGTTTTCCCTGATCAAATCTCCAAATAATTCGATCCTCCCCTCCATGGATTGTGGGTAAATCATGTGTGATCTCCAGACACTCAAAATCTGTGATAGGGGGCCACTACCACTCTCCTTCACTAATCTCCGTGCTTAGTCTGGCTGATTTCTCCATTATGAGTAGCCTCGGTCCCCGTGGGAATGTGACACTGAGCGCTCCGAGATAATGCCACGGGTCCTGCCAAAGGTAAAAAGTTCGCCCATCGCCGATCTGATAGTCCACCATAGGGCGGAGGAATACCCGTAGACGTAGAATCTTCCGCCAACCCCATGAGCCTCCATGCTCCCTAATCGTCCAAATGGAGGTGTCTCGTAATCGACCCTGGTAAAGCCATTCAACCCAAATTGAGGTCCTATCGCATCTGATGATATCACAGAGTTTCTTTGTCATTAATGCGCGATTCAAGATAGCAATATATTTGAATCCTAGTCCTCCCTCATCCTTCGGTCGGCATAGATCTTTCCATGCTACCTTCGCATAACCACTGTTTGTTGTCCCCTTCCACAAGAAAGTTCGCAGTCTCTTCTCAATTTCGTTAGTAACTTTCTTTGGCAGGATGAACGCCAATGCCCAATATAAACTCAGCAACAAGAGTACAGATTTAATAATCTGCACCCTAGCAGCATAAGAAAGAGCCATACCCTCCCAACCCGCAATG
>NW_011628081.1:56387-62276 GCF_000512975.1 Sesamum indicum | reverse complement strand
GCAACTGTTAATCGAGAAGATAAAAGAGGTAGCCCCAAATACCTCATCAGTAGGACTCCCTCTTGAAACCCGAGTACTTCCAGCATCTCTTCTCGTAATCCTTGTGCTGAACGTGAGATAATGAGGTGGCTTTTCTGCACATTCAGCCTGAGCCCTGACCATTCAGCAAAGCGATCCAATCCTGTTTTAAATACTCCAATAGAGTTCATATCGGCACGGCAGAATAGTAACAAATCATCAGCAAAACCCAGCTGAAAAAGCCTGGCTGCATCACACTTCCAATGAAAGGAAAATAATTCATCCTGGTCAATCAACTGTAGGAAATCCAACTGTAGGACTTCCATCACAAGCACGAACAAGTACGGTGATAGAGGATCACCCTGCCGAAGCCCTCTGGCCCCCGTAAAGAAGCCGTGAGGTTTCCCATTAAGCCCAACAGAAAATGAGGGTGTTGTGACACACTCATCAATCCATTTCACAAATGTATGGGGGAACCCAAATAATTCCATCACAACTATCAGGAAGTCCCACTCCACCGTATCATATGCCTTCCGAATGTCCACTTTTAAAGCACATCGGGGTGGTAGATGAGTCTGGTTATATCTCGTAAACAATTCCTGCGCCAACATAATATTGTCTCCTATGCTTCGTCCGGGCACAAACGCCGCTTGGCACGGACTAATAAGTTTGTCCAGTATCACACTCAACCGTTGGACAAGTAGTTTGGCAATAATCTTGTACAGTACATTGCAGCAAGATATAGGACGGAAATCACCAACATTCATAGGGGAATGTACCTTTGGATATGAGCGCCAAAAGTGTAGTATTGATCTGTTTCAGAATTCGGCCCGTATTAAAGAAATCCAATACTGCCGAAGACACCTCCTGCCCTACTATAGGCCATGCAGCTTTGAAGAAGCCCGATGAATACCCGTCCGGCCTAGGTGCCTTATCTTCCGCAATGTCAAAAATCGCCTGCTTGACATCCGTATGTGTAAATGGCAAGACTAAGGAGTTGACATCATCTTCACTCAATATATGTCTAGCCCATGGTCGCAGGAATCGAAGATCTATCATGTCTCTTCGTCGTTCCCCACCAAGTAAATTTTGGTAGTACATGACAAACTCATTAATTACTGCTCCTGGATCTGTGTGAGTGGCTCCCTTATCATCATTGATTTGTAAGATTCTCCTCGCCGATCTCCTTTGAGCAATCTTACGAAAGAACACCTGGGAGCACTGGTCACCCCCCTTCATCCACTGCATTTTTGATCTCTGTTGAAGCATAATCTGTTCAAGCTTAGCTGCTTTAGCTAGTACTACCCGGTAGTAGTGTTCCAATTGTAGGAAAAGTTCATCCTGCCTGTTTGAAGTAACAAGTACTTGCGCCATCTCAAGAAACCCTTTTGCCAGTTGGATATTGTGTGATAAGTCTCCCTTTTTCCTCCTTTGCTCTCTAAACACCGATTTAAGTGCTTTGAGTTTCCTTGTTACGGCATACATAGGTGTCCCTATAATGTTATGTTGCCAGACCTGCTGTACACTGGGAGTAAATTCTGGAGATAGAGTGAGGTAATTATCGAATCGAAACATACCTCCAAGTTGTTTTTTTCGGTAAAAGTAAGTTTCATTGAGTAAAAATGTTACAGTACAAAAATATGGTCCCAAAATGGTTTATCCCTCGACAGGCCAAGGGATTTGCCATAATCGAAATAAAGCATGTGTACTGACTGATCTAGAGAGTGAGATGCTATGGATTCGCTGTCGAATGTCCTCAATGATCAGTAATGCTATGGTAGTAGGCGTCCTCTCGGTGTTATCCAATCGTCTCAGGTTTCTTTCCTTCCAAATGTGGTATACACATGTTGCAAGTAGTGCTCTATAAGACATGTTGATTATGTGTTTACCCCTCCATATTTGTGAAGCCCATGTAATGTCATCTTTCCACTCTCTATTGGGCCATAAGAATCGTACCGTTCTTCGAATTTCCGTGAGACATCTTCGACTAAATCTGCATTGGAAGAATAAATGTGCATGTGTCCCTGTCAGTCCTTCATTACATAGGACACATGGGCCAAGGTGAGCAAGCCATGGTTTGTCTGTCGTAGCCAACTTGTCTTGGATGGCAAGCTAAAGAATAAATATGTGACGTGGGATTTTAAGTGATCCCGAAAGTAGTGAAGACCAGCCTACTTTCGGTCCTGGTGGGTCACATAACTCATAAATAGCCTGTGTTGTTGGTCGCCCATTCTCAAATTTCCAAATTATACGGTCTTCCCCTCCAAAAATAGTGGGTAGTACATGTGTGATCGCCAAGCACTCAATATCCGTGATAAGGGGCCACTGCCATACTCCTTCATGAATCACCATGCTTAGTTTGGATGACTCATCTAGTCCAAGAAGCCTTGGTCCTCGTGGGAAGGTGTCACATAGAGAGCCAAGGTGGTGCCACGGATCCTGCCACAAGAAGAAATTCCTCCCATCTCCAATCCGGTAGTCTACCATGGTTCAGAGAAACATCCGCAATCGAAGGATTTTCCTCCATCCCCATGAGCCGCCATGGTCCGTAATCGTCCATATAGAGGTGTGTTGTAGGCGTCCCTTGTACAGCCATTCAACCCAAATCGATGTCCTGTCGCATGTAATGACATCACATAGTTTTTTTGTCATCAATGCACGGTTCAAGGTATTGATATCCTTGAATCCAAGTCCTCCCTCCTTAGGTCGGCATATATCCTTCCACGCAACCTTGGCATAGCCACTATTCGTTGTTCCCTTCCACAAGAAAGCTCACAACCTTTTCTCAATTTCATTAATAACTTTCTTCGGTAATATAAATGCCGATGCCCAATAAAGACTCAGTGATATAAGTACAGATTTAATAATTTGTACTCTACCAGCATAAGATATAGTGGTACCTTCCCATCCAGCGATCCGTTTGTCAATCTTCAGTAATAGTGGACGGTAATCTGCACTAGTTAGTCGAGACGATATAAGTGGTAACCCCAGATACCTCATTGGAAGAACCCCTTCCTGAAATCCGAGTAGTGCCAACATCTCCTCACGTAATGTTTGCGCTGAGCGTGATATAATCAAGTGGCTTTTCTGTACGTTCAGTCTAAGACCCGACCATTCGGCAAAACGATCCAGACCTGCTTTACAGATTCTTAGAGATTCCATATCAGCACGGCTATATAATATCACATCATCAGCAAACCCCAACTGAAAGATCCTGGCTGCCTCGCATTTCCAGTGATAGGAAAATAACTCCTCCTGATCAATCAACTATAGGAAGCCCAAGTGTAGGACTTCCATCACAAGCACAAATAGGTAGTGATAAAGGTAAAATCCATTTGAGGTGGCCTTAACCTCCCGTAAACCAGGCCAAGCTGACAAGGCGAACTTTTGGACATGATAAAAATATGGTCGCTTTCCCAGAAAGTAACCAACCACAGTGGATTCCCATCTCCTAGCTCCGTTTTGTATAGTTTCTATCGTAGGTCGGACAACAATTTCATAATTTTGTATTGTAGGGGGGACGAATGAGAGAGTCTTACGAGATGAATTGTTGAACGCGTCAGCAATCTTGTCATCCACGACTGGATCTGAGCTTGTTTGCAACGGAATTTTCGCCGCTATAAGTAGAGTTTGTCTCATAAGTTCGTCTAACTCCGAATCCACCACTATTACCATCCTTGATCGTGTCAACACTGTCTTCTTCGTTGACCATGTCAACATGAACTGCAACGTTGACCAAATCAGCATGCGATCCAGTCTTTTTTTTTTTTCGGTAAATGTAAATTTCATTAATAAAGAGTAATGGTACAGTACAACATGGTACAACATGGGATTATCAACTGGTTTCTCCCTCTACCCAAGGGATACGCCATAATCTATACAATGCTCGTGTACTGACTGACGATGCTAAGTCAACGCTAAGAATCCTCTGTCTGACGTCATTGATGATTAGTATGCTCAATGTGGCCGGTGTCCGCTCAGTATGATCAAATCTCCTCAAGTTCCTCCCCTTCCATATGTGGTAAACACACGCTGCCAGTAGTGTACGGTAAGCTCTATTAATAATGTGCTCCCCTCTCCATTTCCGTGTCGCCCATTCAATATCATTGTTGACCAAGTCACCTTTGACCACTTCAACACAAGTTTCCTTCCCCCTGTAGTTGTCCATGTCAACATTAACTACGTTGTTGACCAAGTCAATGTTGATATCGTCATTGTTGACTGAGTCACCATTGACCACGTCAACACAAGTCTCCTCCTTCCTATCTGCAACACATTTGACCACGTCATTAGTGAATAGGTCAACATTGACCGAGTCAACCCCCATCTTATCAACAATTGCTACATGATTAGAGTTTGATACGAAGTCAGCCACTTTGCTACATGATTAGAGTTTCCTCCAACCAGCGAATTAGTTGGAACCGGATCCGGACAGTTTGACGTCGTTTCTGTAATCTCTATTCGTCTGACCGATGGCAGGACATTCCTCATAGTCGGTCGTAAGATCCTTGGCAAAAACGGCATGGTTGTTGCCCCTTGGATGGTGCGAAGCATCGCATCGTTGCTTCGTCCCCAAATCGTTCTGTCCATTTGTTTTTCAAGTCACTCATCGCTTTCAAGACTTGTTTATCACCATCATCAATAACTGTATGTGCAAGTTTTAAAAATTCAGGCATGTTAAAGGATATCGAACCGTGTTTGCCATGAATTGGTGTTGTAAATTTGTTAAGCGTAATAATAACACAAGTTAGTATAAAAGGGAAACAAACTTGTTTTAATAAAACCGTGGAAAAAAGCTAAATTTTGAGTGTTCTCAGAATTCGACGAAACTTGACCCAAACGTAGGTCTAGACCCAAGAATTTGTGTGTTAAATTTTCTAAGTGAAATAATAACTACAAGTTAGTATAAAAGGGAAACAAACTTGCTTTAATAAAACCGTGCAAAACAGTTAAATTTTGAATATTCTCATAATTCGACGAAACTAGACCCAAACGTTGGTCTAGACCAAACCATTTGTGTTGTTCATTTGCTAAGGGTAAAAGTAACTATAAGTTAGTATAAAAGGAAAACAAACTTGCATTAATAAAACCGGACGGGTATTCATCGGGCTTCTTCAAAGCTACATGGCCTATAATAGGGCAGGAGGTGTCTTCGGCAGTCTTGGATTTCTTTCATACAGGCCGAATTCTGAAGCAGATAAATACTACACTTTTGGCGCTCATACCAAAGGTACATTCTCCTATGAATGTTGGTGATTTCCGTCCTATATCTTGCTGCAATGTACTGTACAAGATTATTGCCAAGCTCCTTGTCCAACGGTTGAGTGTGATACTGGACAAACTTATTAGTCCGTGCCAAGCGGCATTCGTGCCCGGACGAAGCATAGGAGACAATATCATGTTGGCACAGGAACTGTTTACGGGATATAACCAGACCCATCTACCACCCCGGTGCGCTCTAAAAGTGGACATTCGAAAGGCATATGATACGGTGGAGTGGGATTTCCTAATTGCTGTGATGGAGTTATTTGGGTTCCCTCATACATTCGTGAAATGGATTGAGAATTGTGTCACAACACCCTCATTTTCTGTTGGGCTTAACGGGAAACCTCACGGCTTCTTTACGGGGGCCAGAGGGCTTCGGCAGGGAGACCCTCTATCACCATACTTATTCGTGCTTGTGATGGAAGTCCTACAATTGGGTTTCCTACAGCTAATAGACCAGGATGAATTATTTTCCTTTCATTGGAAGTGTGATGCAGCCAGGATTTTTCAGCTGGGTTTTGCTGATGATTTGTTACTATTCTGCCGTGCCGATATGAACTCTATTGGAGTATTTAAGACAGGATTGGATCGCTTTGCTGAATGGTC
>NW_011628081.1:50519-54862 GCF_000512975.1 Sesamum indicum | reverse complement strand
TGCCTCATCTCCATGGTCAATGACGCGGTTGGCAAGATTCAGAAATTCGTTCAGATTGAACGAAGAAGGATCCGATCCGCCATGGCCGCCTTTCAAGCTCGCGTCGCCTCCAACGGTCGGATCTGAAATCGCCGTTACAGCTCCCAAACTCCCTCACCGTCGAAGTTTATAATTCTGAAGCCAGCCAAATATATTGTATGTAACTTATTTTCATTGTGAGAGTCATTTCCATAATCTCAAGGGCAATTGAAATATAAATCACCAGGAGAAGAATCATTATAGAGGAAAAAATCTTAATTTTCTTAATATCTCTTAGATTGTGCATGCAAATTAGCCTCGCCGGCAGTCTCCCCGTCGCCGGCCGGAAGTGAGGATGATGAAGATTGAGATTTTGGGCGGTTCATTTTTGAGAGAGAAAAATTCTAGTGAGAGAATTTTTGCATTTTTGTTTTGGTCATAACATCACACTTATCCAGTCTTTTCCAGAGGTTTCGTGGCCCGGCACTACAATTGTGGCATGTGTACCATTCTCCCTACATGGGTAATGGTAATAATCCTGTATTCTAGATGCAAGTGTTAAAGTCTTCCATGGCCATTCGAATATCTCCTGATACACCACAGATTTCACTTAGGTCACGCACTGTATTGAAATCCCCTCCAACAAGCCACGGGATATCGGTACACTGCATAGCAATAGTCTCCATGGAGTTCCATAACGCCCTCCTCTCTACTAGCTCATTTGCCCCATAAATAACAGTAATAGCAATTGATTCATGAAGTGCACGGATATTAACATGACAGTGAATAAACTGTGTGCCACATTCAACCACATCAACATCAATAAAATTTTCATCCCATGCTATCCAAACCCGATTACCAACCGATCCATAATCCACAAACCATTTCCACGGGATATCGGTACACTGCATAGCAATAGTCTCCATGGAGTTCCATAACGCCCTCCTCTCTACTAGCTCATTTGCCCCATAAATAACAGTAATAGCAATTGATTCATGAAGTGCACGGATATTAACATGACAGTGAATAAACTGTGTGCCACATTCAACCACATCAACATCAATAAAATTTTCATCCCATGCTATCCAAACCCGATTTCCAAACGATCCATAATCCACAAACCATTTCCATTGAGGTAGTTAAAAAACCTGAATATGAGATACATTATTGATACGAACACGAGTTTCAAGGAGACCGAGGAATTGTAACCTGAACTCAGCAACGATGTCTTTGACTGCTAGCTGATAATCTCTTTTGTTCAGGCCACGAACATTCCATATTGCTGCATTCAACATGGATCACTAGGCATGGGGCTGCTATGCTTAGGATCCCGAGACGACTCATCTGTCCAATAGGTGAAGTGCATCAAAAGTATTATATATAACAAGCACCTTACCCCTCTCCTCACGACTTGGCCCAGTTGCATCCCTAGGGTACTCTCGTCCCTCTCTTTGCTTTTCTCCTCTCCTCACGACTTGGCCCAGTTGCATCCCTAGGGTACTCTCGTCCCTCTCTTTGCTTTTCTACTACTGAAGCTGGTGGTGGTCTGCTCTTGTTCCGATCAGGCACTTGTGGTGGCCAGGTCGATATAGAATTAGTATCACCATCCTTGTTAGGATTGTTTTTACTCCGTTCGGGCTCGTTTCCACTTTCGGTACATATACAGTAATCGGTGGTTTAGCGTGTTTTGGTTTGTTGAGAACACACTCTTTGGCAGAGTGTCCCAATGTCATACAACTGTTGCACTTCTGGGGTAGCCATTCGTACTCAACATCTACTTTACAAGATGATTCTCCTCCATCCTCATCTGGTGTCATTATTATAATGTGCTTCGGTAAATTTGAGGTCACATCCAACATTACGCATATACGAGCGAAATCCAGTCTCGTGCATGCTCTCGTAATTGCATCCGGGTAAAGTGGTTTACCCACTCCAATGGCCACCGTACTAAGGCCTTCCTCTGTCCAAAACTCGATTGGAAGGTGTCGAAGTTTTATCCACACTGGAACCTGTGTATGCTGTAGTTTTCTTAATACCATCCCTGGTTCCCATTTTTGTAGAACAATAGGCTGTCCCTGGAATAGCCCGGCCCTCCTTCTTTTTTTTTTTTTTGGGGGTAAGTGTAATTTTCATTAAAAAGAAAGTATAGTACAACAGTGTCCCTCATTAGGCGCTTCCCTCGACAGGCCAAGGGATACGCCACAGTCTATACAAGGCACATGTGCTAATAGAGCTAGGAAGCTTAATATTGAGTATACGTTGCCGAACATCTTCTACTATTAAGTTGGCCACTACACTCGACGGCCTCTCCTCGTGCTCAAAACGTCTCAGATTTCTCTCCCTCCAAATATGGTATACACACGATCCAAGCAGGCATTGGTAGGATATATTGTTGATGTGCTTCCCACGCCATTTTCTTGCACCCCATTCAACATCACTGACCCAATCCCGATTAGGCCACTGGAATCGTATAATGCGCCGAACACTACTGAGGCATCTTCTACTAAATCTGCAGTGGAAAAACAGGTGGTTATGTGACTCCATCATGTCTTCATTGCACAGCACGCAGCACCCAAGATGGGAAAGCCATGGTTTATCCGTTGTTGCGAGCTTCTCCAGGATAGCTAGCCAAAGGATAAACAAATGTCGCGGGATCTTTAAAGAACCCGAAAGTAGTGAAATCCAACCTACTTTCGGTCCTGCTGGTATCATAGCCCGATAGAATTCCTGGGTAGTGGGTTTCCCACTCGAACCTTTCCATATAATACGATCTGTACCCCCATGGATCCGAGGCAGCACGTGTATAATCTCCACGCATTCCATGTCCGTGATCAATGGCCAGTGCCAATGACCCACACAGATAACCGAGCTTAGCATGGTAGACTCATGTAATCCCAGACTGTTGGGTCCCCGCGGAAATCTGTCAAGGAGGGGCCCAAGGTGATGCCAGGGATCCTTCCATAAGAAAAAATCACTTCCATCACCAATGCGATATTCCACCACTGAGCGTAACCAGCCTCTTAACCTCAACATTTTTCCCCATCCCCATGGTCCACGATTCTCCGGGATAGACCATATCGAATCATCTCGTAGTCTGCCATGCCGCAGCCACTCGACCCAGATAGAAGTCCTATCACATCGGATGACTTCACAGAGTTTTTTGCACATCAATGCTCGATTAAGAGTTCCCATATCCTTAAGGCCAAGGCCTCCCTCCTCCTTTGGTTTGCAGATCTCCTTCCATGCAACTTTAGGGTATCCACTATTTCCCGTACCTCTCCACAAGAAAGCTAGCAATCGCTTCTCAATGTTATTAATGACCCCTTTTGGAAAAATAAATGCCGAAGCCCAATAGACACCCATAGCCACAAGAACAGACTTAATGATTTGTACCCTGCCGGCATATGACAGTGCCAATCCCTCCCAACCATTGATCCGTGTATCGATCTTACTCAGTAATGGTTGGCAGTCGGCGATAGATAATCGAGAAGAGATCAATGGTAGACCCAGATACCTCATCGGTAAGTGGCCTTCCTGAAACCCCAACACCGCAAGTAGCTCCTCTCGTATATTCTGGGCTGATCGGGATATGATGATGTGGCTTTTTTCAACATTGAGGCGTAACCCCGACCAATCAGCAAATCTATCTAATCCGGATTTGAAGACCCGAACAGATGCAGTATTGGCCCGGCAGAATAGGAGTAAGTCATCAGCGAACCCTAGTTGGAAGATTCTAAGATCGTCACACTTCCAATGGAATGCGAAGTTCATGTCCTACTCGATCAGCTGTAGTATTCCCATATGTAGAACCTCCATCACAAGGACGAAGAGATATGGTGATAAGGGGTCGCCCTGTCGAAGCCCTCTAGCACCCGCAAAATATCCATGTGGCTTTCCGTTCATCCCCACCGAAAAGGAAGGTGAACTGATACACTCCTCAACCCATCGACTGAAAGTCTCTGGGAAACCAAAAAGCTGAAGCACCGATAGCAGGAAATCCCATTCGACAGTGTCATACACCTTGCGAATGTCAACTTCCAAAGCACATCTCGGTGGGAGTCGGGCCTGATTGTAACCAGTGAAGAGTGTGCTAACATAACATTATCCCCTATGCTCCGGCCAGGGACAAACGCTGCCTGGCAGGGGCTGATAATCTTGTCCAATATCACACTCAATTTTTGGACAATAAGTTTAGCAATGATTTTATAAAGTACGTTACAGCAGGAGATAGGGCGAAAATCTGCAACAGATGTGGGAGAGTGTACCTTGGGGATAACCGTCAATATTGTGCTATTAATCTGCTTAAGAAGCTTCCCCGTAGAAAA
>NW_011628081.1:45780-47678 GCF_000512975.1 Sesamum indicum | reverse complement strand
AATGGTTGGCAGTCGGCGATAGATAATCGAGAAGAGATCAATGGTAGACCCAGATACCTCATCGGTAAGTGGCCTTCCTGAAACCCCAACACCGCAAGTAGCTCCTCTCGTATATTCTGGGCTGATCGGGATATGATGATGTGGCTTTTTTCAACATTGAGGCGTAACCCCGACCAATCAGCAAATCTATCTAATCCGGATTTGAAGACCCGAACAGATGTAGTATTGGCCCGGCAGAATAGGAGTAAGTCTTCAGCGAACCCTAGTTGGAAGATTCTAAGATCGTCACACTTCCAATGGAATGCGAAGTTCATGTCCTACTCGATCAGCTGTAGTATTCCCATATGTAGAACCTCCATCACAAGGACGAAGAGATATGGTGATAAGGGGTCGCCCTGTCGAAGCCCTCTAGCACCCGCAAAATATCCATGTGGCTTTCCGTTCATCCCCACCGAAAAGGAAGGTGAACTGATACACTCCTCAACCCATCGACTGAAAGTCTCTGGGAAATCGAAAAGCTGAAGCACCGATAGCAGGAAATCCCATTCGACAGTGTCATACACCTTGCGAATGTCAACTTTCAAAGCACATCTCGGTGGGAGTCGGGCCTGATTGTAACCAGTGAAGAGTTCCTGTGCTAACATAACATTATCCCCTATGCTCCGGCCTGGGACAAACGCTGCCCTCACCACGGCCCTCTTTCAATTACATCTTCCATAGCAGCTACTGATTTGAATTGGAGGAAAAAAAATCCATTATTAGTACCAGTGACCTCCTTCAAGCCTGGCCATACAGACATTGCAAACTCTTTTAAATGATGAAAATACGGCATTTTTCCTGGGAAATACCCCACCGCGGTAGCCCTCCATCGTTTAGATCCATTTCGTATAATATCCAATGTTGGGCGCACTATAACCTCTCCATTTTGTACCGTTGGAGCCACATAAGATAAGGTCTTGCGAGTTGAATTATGAAATGCATGAGCTATTTTGTCATCGATAATCGTTTCCGAACATGCATGCAACGGTATGTTTCTGACGTACAATTCCATAGGAGTGCAAGAATTAAGATTAGAATGCAGATTTTTTGTCTTCTTGTGCAGAATGATGTCATCCATGACATCAGCAGCTGATGTTGTCATTACATCAGCAGTGATGTCAGCAGTATAGGTCATGCGTGCCTCAGCAGTGATGTAAGCATCATAGGTCATGTCTGCATCATCAATGACATCATCATCTCTGTCATGCGCCACATCAGCTGCCACAGTATCTGCCATGTCATTCACCACATCATTATCTGCCATGTCATTCGCCATGTCATGCGAAATACCAACCGTCACTTGAACTCGCCGGTCGTCTTCCTCGTCAGTCGCCGGCGGCCGCAAAACCGTAGCAGAACCGGCGTAGAAACCAGGCGCTTTTGTTCGCAGATCTGCTTCAGTCCTTATCCCTCCAGATTCCGATGGTCTGCTGCTTGTTTCCGATGGCATTAGGCACCTCCAAGCCTTGCGAAGACCCCCCACTCATGGAGGTGCGGTTTCCTGCTAATTTGCCGTCGATCGGGATGACGGCATCCTTTTAAATCGCAAAGTCCATTTATTTTTCAGATCTCTAAGGGCATCAACAGTCTTCTCCTCTCCATCAGCAATCACAGCGTGAGCCAACCGCAAGAATTCGTCGAGGTAAAACGGTTCCATCTTGCGTCCGCCATTAATGGAGGAAAAAGCTCCAACAAACCCTAGTTTTGGCAGCGCGTTTAAAGAAGGCGATTCAAAGGTCAAGTTCTCACCTTTTTTTTGGGTAAGTGTAATTTTCATTAAAAAAAGAGAGAAGTATAGTACAACAATGTCCCTCATTAGGCGCTTCCCTCGACAGGCCAAGGGATATGCTACAGTCTAT
>NW_011628081.1:41574-45605 GCF_000512975.1 Sesamum indicum | reverse complement strand
CGAGGCAGCACGTGTGTAATCTCCACACATTCCATGTCCGTAATCAATGGCCAGTGCCAATGGCCCTCATAGATAACCGAGCTCAACATGGTAGACTCATTCAATCCCAAACTGTTGGGTCCCCGCGGAAATCTGTCAAGGAGGGGCCCAAGGTGATGACAGCGATCCTTCCATAAGAAAAAATCACTTCCATCACCAATACGGTATTCCACCATTGAGTGTAACCAGCCTCTCAACCTCAACATTTTTCTCCATCCCCATGGTCCACGATTCTCTGGGATAGTCCATATCGAATCATCTCGTAGTCTGCCATGCCGCAGCCACTCGACCCAGATAGAAGTCCTATCACATCGGATGACTTCACAGAGCTTTTTGCACATCAATGCTCGATTAAGAGTTCCCATATCCTTAAAGGCCAAGGCCTCCCTCCTTTGGTTTGCAGATCTCCTTCCATGCAACTTTAGGGTATCCACTATTTCCCGTACCTCTCCATAAGAAAGCTCGCAATCGTTTCTCAATGTCTTTAATGACCCCTTTTGGCAAAATAAATGCTCAAGCCCAATAGACACCCATAGCCACAAGAACAGACTTGATGATTTGTACCCTACCGGCATATGATAGTGCCAATTCCTCCCAACCATTGATACGTGTATCGATCTTACTCAGTAATGGTTGGCAGTCGGCGATAGATAATCGAGAACATCAATGCTCGATTAAGAGTTCCCATATCCTTAAGGCCAAGGCCTCCCTCCTCCTTCGGTTTGCAAATCTCCTTCCATGCGAC
This sequence comes from Sesamum indicum, assembly GCF_000512975.1. Lineage (NCBI taxonomy): Eukaryota > Viridiplantae > Streptophyta > Magnoliopsida > Lamiales > Pedaliaceae > Sesamum > Sesamum indicum. Next base: position 44,821 of record NW_011628081.1, on the reverse strand, counting down.
TTTAGGGTATCCACTATTTCCCGTACCTCTCCATAAGAAAGCTCGCAATCGTTTCTCAATGTCTTTAATGACCCCTTTTGGCAAAATAAATGCTCAAGCCCAATAGACACCCATAGCCACAAGAACAGACTTGATGATTTGTACCCTACCGGCATATGATAGTGCCAATTCCTCCCAACCATTGATACGTGTATCGATCTTACTCAGTAATGGTTGGCAGTCGGCGATAGATAATCGAGAAGAGATCAATGGTAGACCCAAATACCTCATCGGTAAGTGGCCTTCCTGAAACCCCAATATCGCAAGTAGCTCCTCTCGTACATTCTGGGCTGATCGGGATATGATGATGTGGCTTTTTTCAACATTGAGGCGCAACCCCGACCAATCAGCAAATCTATCTAATCCGGACTTGAAGACCCGAACAGATTCAGTATTGGCCCGGCAGAATAGGAGTAAGTCATCAGCGAACCCCAATTGGAAGATTCTAAGATCGTCACACTTCCAATGGAATGCGAAGTTCATGTCCTGCTCGATCAGCTGTAGTATTCCCATGTGTAGGACCTCCATCACAAGGACGAAGAGATATGGCGATAAGGGGTCGCCCTGCCGAAGCCCTCTGGCACCCGCAAAATATCCATGTGGCTTTCCGTTCATCCCCACCGAAAAGGAAGGTGAGCTGATACACTCCTCAACCCATCGTCTGAAAATCTCTGGGAAACCGAATAGCTGAAGCAGCGATAGCAAGAAATCCCACTCGACAGTGTCATACGCCTTCCGAATGTCAACTTTCAAAGCACATCTCGGTGGGAGTCGGGCCTGATTGTAACCAGTGAAGAGTTCCTGTGCTAACATAACATTGTCCCCTATGCTCCGGCCAGGGACAAACGCTGCCTGGCAGGGGCTGATAATCTTGTCCAATATCACACTCAATTTTTGGACAATAAGTTTTGCAATGATTTTATAAAGTACGTTACAGCAAGAGATTGGGCGAAAATCTGCAACAGATGTGGGAGAGTGTACCTTGGGGATAACCGTCAATATTGTGCTATTAATCTGCTTAAGAAGCTTCCCCGTAGAGAAGAACTCCAGTACTGCCTTCATTATCTCCTGTCCCACCACCGGCCAGGCGTTTTTATAGAATCCTGATGAATACCCATCAGGTCCAGGTGCTCTATCTTCGCCGATGTCAAAAACAGCTTTTTTGATATCCTCTGCACTGAACGGTTCAAGTAGGTGGCCTGCCTCCTCAGTTGTTATGATATGCCTCGCCCAAGGCCGAAGAAACCGAAGGTCCATCACCCTCTGACGCCTGTCTCCCCCTAGTAAGGATTGATAATAGGAGATAAATTCATGTATGAATGCATTTGGTTCCGTAATTGTAATTCCTTGGGCATCATTAATTTGCAAGATTCGTCTAGCTGTCCTTCTTTGGGCAATTTTACGAAAGAACACTCTGGAGCACTGGTCACCACCCTTCATCCATTCCATCTTTGCCCTCTGCTGCAGCACGATCCTCTCCAATTCGGCCGCCTTTGCATACACAAGCCGACTACAGTGCTCCAACAGAAGAATAAGCTCATCCTGTCTGTGCGAGCTTACCAACACTTGGGCCTGCTCCAGGAATCCCCTTGCCAACTCAACATTGTGAGAAAGATCCCCTTTATTTCTCCTCTGTTCTCGAAAAATAGGTTTGAGTGCCTTGAGTTTGCGGGTGACTGAGAACATAGGCTCTCCCACTATTTGTTGCTGCCATATACTCTGCACGCTAGGAATAAAATCTGGTGAGAGAGTAAGGAAGTTGTCAAACCGGAACATACCTCCAAATCGCTGCTGATTATCCCCATTAACTACCATCGGCGAGTGATCCGATGTCCGTGGGGTGAGGCATTGGTAGAATACTGATGGAAACCGCAAAGTCCATGTATCATTGGTTAGCATACGATCAAGTCGCTTGCACAAGTTGCGAGGGCTAGCACTACGATTATGCCATGTGTACCATTCACCCTGCATCGGTAATGGCAAAAGCGCAGTATTCTGTAAGCACATATTAAATTCCTCCATCGCCACTCTTATATCTCCTGACATACCACAGACCTCACTGAGATCCCTGACTACATTGAAGTCACCTCCAACCAGCCAGGGAGTATTAATGCATTGGACAACTAAAGATTCTAGAGAGGCCCATAATTCTCGCCTATCAGAGACCTCAGTAGCACCATACACAATAGTAATATCAACATACTCTTGTAATGCTCTAATAGTGGCACGGCAGTGTATAAACTGGTTTCCCACCTCAATAATATCCACATCAGTATAATTATAATCCCAAGCAATCCATATCCGATTTCCAATATTGTCATAATCCATAAACCATTTCCAATGAGGTATAAAAAATGATTGAATACTAGCACAGTTATTAATGCGAACACGTGTTTCCAGGAGACCAATAAAGTGTAACCTGAACTCAGCAATGATATCCTTGACCGCTAGCTGATGATCCCTCTTGTTTAGGCCACGTACGTTCCATATGACAAGGTTTAACATGGGTCCCCAGGTACGGTGTTGCTTCGCTTAGGACCTCTTGATGAACTTCTGCCCTATCTAGTAATTGTAGCGCAGTCGAAAGAGTTATACGTAACGATATCTTTACCTCTCTCTTCCCGACTAGGTCCCGCTTCAGTTGGACAGGTACCACGGTCTTCTGTCTGCTTCTCCACAGTGTGACTCTTGTTCTTTCAGTCACCATTGGGCCTCGCAGTGCTCCCACTTTGGGTACATACACATTAACCGGTGGCTTGATAGATTTGGGTTTGTTGACAGTGCACTCCTTGGCTGAGTGTCCCAATGTCATACAGCTGGTGCACCTCGGGGGTAGCCATTCATACTCCACATCAACTTTGCACGGTACTTCTCCTCCTTCCTCATCAGGTGTCATAATAATAACGTGATTTGGCATTTTCGAATTCACATCCAGCATAACGCATACACGAGCGAAATCCAGTCTCGTGCATGCTCTCATGATCACATCCGGGTATAAAGGTTTACCCACTCCACTAGCCACTATGCTGAGTCCCTCCTCTGTCCACAACTCCACCGGAAGGTGGCGCAATTTGATCCAGACAGGAACCTGCGTATGTTTAAGTTTCCTCAGAACCATTCCCGGCTCCCATTTTTTAAGAACAATAGGCTGAAACAACCACGACCCTCCTTCAATAATATCTTCCATATCTGCAACTGACTTAAACTG
>NW_011628081.1:30601-41174 GCF_000512975.1 Sesamum indicum | reverse complement strand
CATCAATGCTTACATCAGCCCTACTGTCATCACTCCCATTGCTGACATCAGCCCTAGCGATGCTGATGTCAGCAGAATGTCCATCCAACCTTTGCGCCAAGTCATTGTCATCTGCCAAGTCAGCCGCTGAGTTGAGCTCCACGTCATCTTCCACGTCCCCAAAACCAAGCGCCACCTCACTGCCACCATCCACGTCACTCGTCGGCAAAACCGCCGGAAAACGCGTTAGTATCGTCTCAGTTCACCGGAGGGGGTTTCCAACAACTTTCTTCGCCGGTTGTGGAGGTTCCTTCATCATCAGACCGTCGGAAACCGCTGCTACTGTCATCGGACTCCTTCCAAGTTGCAGCCCATCGATGTCCGTCGTCTTCTCCATCGTAGTCATCGGTAGGAGACTCCAGTAGGCCTGGCGTTTCGTACGAGCCGGTGGTAAATCAGTTACAGTCGTCATTGGCATCATCTTCTCCGGCGGAAAGCATCGCAACATGGAAACTTTGCCAAATAGCATTTCCCATTTTAATCGAAGTTCCTCAAGGGCTGCCATTGATTCATGGTCATTTTTATCGATCACCTTGTGTGCAAGTCGAAGGAACTCAGCGATATTGAACGAAGATTCAATCGTTCGCTTAGATTTGCGCCGCCAAACCCTCGAATAGGTCGGCGCACTAGATCCTCGTCTTCTACGTCCAAGTTTTGATCTTTTTCGATGGGCATTACTCCTTCACCCTCGCCATTCATTCGGTTGTCGTCCCCCCCCCCCCCCCCCGCCATATCAGTGGGCGTCGCTTCGTCTTCCTCAGGCGACTTTTTGGATTCCATGGCTGCGCGAAACCCTAGTTTTGAGCGGGATGAACCAGCTGCAAAAACTCCAATTTTTCCATCAATGGGTCTTCCCTTACCATCTCCATTATCAAATCTGAAGCCCGTAGATGACGCCTCGTCGGATTCCGCCTCCAACCGGCCACCCGTTTTCTCAAAATCCGCTGCTAACGGTAGCGGCTCTCCCTGAAACACGACCATGGCAGCCTCCCCATGTTGCTCGCCATCCTCCTCCACGTCACAGCCATCCGCCGATGTGTCGCCGCCGCCTCCCAGGTCGCCGGCCGGCGAGGAATGGGTAGTGGTGATGTTAGTGTGTGTTTTGTTATGTGTGTTAGTGTGTGAGAGAGAAGAGAGAGAATTTTTAGGCTCCATAGAGAGAGAGAAGTTCTCACCTTTATCGTTTAGGATCCTTGCTACCTTCTCCACAGAGACGTGGATGCCATCATCGGCCGAAAAATCGCGAGTTTCCAGTGATTTTTGGTTGCGCGTCCCTTCATCTTCTCGAAACCCTAAAAATGGCTATTGCATCTCCTCCACCATTTCAGGTCTCAAATCACTTCCAAACGCCATATAATCATCACCATTCACTCCCCCATCGCTGGTCGACCCTGTAGTCACTAAAAAACTATGTTTTCCGGCCAAAAAAACCCGTACCCGTCTCTTTGTCTTCCACGCTGGAAAATCGCCTCCTTTGACCGGCCGGCCAGTCCACCGTCGTCCCCATCAGTCGACGTATCACCATCATCTTCCACCTCGCCGACATCGTCCATGGGGGAAGGGTCATGAGTGTGTGAGAATTGTAGTGTGCTAGTGTGTGTGAGAGAAGAGAGAGAATTTTTAGTGAGAGAATTTTTGTTGTCCATTTTTAGAGAGAATGAGGCACTTTTACAGTTAGAGCACTGCTGCCGACTAGTTTATGCAAAAGCGGTAAAACTGGAACAAATCATGTTGCAATAGAGAGCCAAAATGCAGTGGATGAAGGAAGGTGACCAATGCACCCGAATTTTCTTTCGTAAAATTGCCCAGAGAAGAGTGGCGAGGAGGATATTGCAGATCAATGATGATTATGGGACAAGCCACACAGAACTAGGAGAGATCATCAATGAATTTGTCCATTACTACCAAAACCTCTTGGGCGGTAACAGAAGACAGATTCTTATAGATATTGGATTTCTCAGACCGTGGGCTAGACATATTCTTTCTAATGAAGAGGCTAGCCATCTTATTTCGGTTTTCACTCCGGATGATGTGAAGCAAGCAGTTTTTGATATAGCAGAAGACAAGGCACCGGGACCTGATGGGTATTCATCTGGCTTCTTTAAAGCAGCATGGCCAGTGGTGGGACAGGAAGTTATAAAGGCGGTACTAGACTTCTTTAGTACCGGCAAATTACTCAAGCAAGTCAACTCCATAATTTTGGCTCTAATCCCAAAGGTACACACTCCTATGACTGTTGGAGATTTTAGACCAATTTCGTGCTGTAATGTGTTATACAAAATTATTGCAAAATTACTTGTCCAACGGTTAAGTGTGGTTCTGGACAAGTTAATCAGTCCCTGTCAGGGAGCGTTTATTCCAGGGCGTAGCATTGGGGACAATATTTTATTGGCACAGGAATTGTTCACAGGCTATAATCAGATAAGGCTACCACCTCGTTGTGCTCTGAAAGTTGATATTAGGAAGGCCTACGATACGGTGGAGTGGGACTTCCTACTTGCAGTCTTGCAATTGTTTGGCTTCCCACAAACATTCACAAAGTGGATTGAAGAGTGTGTAACGACGGCCTCATTCTCAATTGGGCTTAATGGAAACCCTCACGGTTTCTTTGTAGGAGCATGTGGATTAAGACAGGGAGACCCACTATCCCCCTATCTTTTTGTCCTCGTTATAGAAGTTTTGCGTTTGGGATTTTTGCAACTCATCGAGTAGGATATGCAATTCACTTACCATTGGAAATGTGAGCCGGCTAAAGTATTCCAGCTGGGATTCGCTGATGACCTCCTGCTTTTCTGTAGAGCTGACTTGGATTCTCTCAGAGTCCTCAAGATGGGATTGGATCGATTTGCAGAATGGTCTGGACTTCGGCTGAACGTACAAAAAAGCCATGTCATTATCTCCCGATCAGCGCAAGGATGGAAGGATCAGATCTTAGCAGCTATGGGTTTCCAGGAGGGCCACCTACCAATGAGGTACTTGGGAATCCCTCTTCTATCTTCCAGATTGTCTATATCCGATTGTCAGCCACTTTTATTGAAAATTGATGCACACATTCAAGGCTGGGAGGGGATTTCATTATCATATGCGGGACGCGTACAAATCATTAAATCCGTACTAACAGCAATGAGCATATACTGGGCATCTGCATTCATATTACCAAAGGCTATTATTAAATAAATTGAGAAACGACTCAGAAATTTTCTGTGGAAAGGCACTTATACTTCGGGATACGCCAAGGTAGCGTGGAAGGATGTGTGCAAACCGATTATGGAAGGAGGCCAAGGAATTAAGGATATCGGTATACTTAATCGCGCCTTAATGGCAAAGAAGCTTTGTGATGTTATCAGATGTGACCAAACATCTATATGGGTTGAGTGGTTGAAGCATGGAAGACTGCGCGATAACTCAATTTGGACAATTAACGAGAAGGGAGGATCATGGGGATGGCAAAAACTGCTTCGACTCCGAAGTTCCATCCTACCTATGACGGAGTTTCTCATTGGGGATGGACGAACATTCTTCTTGTGGAAGGACCCATGGCACCACTTGGGCCCCCTAATTGCTAGATTCCCACGAGGACCAAGTCTTTTGGGACTTGATGAAGCCGCCAAACTTCAAGTAGTTATTGATGAGGGGCAATGGCAGTGGCCTTTTATAACTGATTTGGAATGTATGGAGATCATTCACACATTACCTCAGATTCACGGAGGGGACGACAGGATCAACTGGAGATTCCCAGAGGGACGACTCACCACACAATCACTATACAGACTTTTCTGCCCACCTGGACCAAAAGTAGGATGGTCTTCACTACTTTCAGGTTCATTGAAGATCCCCAGACATAATTTCATCCTTTGGTTTGCAATTCAGGAGAAGCTACCGACTACCGATAAAGCTTGGATGACCCACTTAGGTGGATGTATCCTTTGTGATGAGGGTACAGCGGAGACACACACTCACATGTTCTTTCGATGTCAATATAGTAGAAGATGCCTTGCAACTGTACGCCAACATGTTCGATTCTCTTGGCCCAATCGCGAGTGGAAAAGAGACGTGGAATGGGCATCGAGGAAGTGGAGGGGAAAGCATATTGTTAATATTGCTTATCGAGCCTTACTTAGTGCATGCATATACCACATTTGGCGAGAGAGGAACCTGAGACGCTTTGAACACACCCAACGGCCGGAACGTGTATTAGCTACCTGCATAGTTTATGACGTTAGACAGAGAATACTTAGTATTAATCTATCATGTTCTATTAGCACATGTGCGCTCTATAGACTTTGGCGTATCACTTGGTCTGTTGAGGGAGACACCACTTGATTGTTGTACTATACCCCTTTTTCTTTAATGAAACTTACCTTTACCCGAAAAAAAAAAACCATGCATAACAGCTAAATTTTAAGCATTTCAGAATTCGACGAAACTTGACCCAAACGTAGGTCTAGATCGAAGAATTTGTGTGTTAAATTTTCTAAGCGTAATAATAACTACAAGTTAGTATAAAAGGGAAACAAACTTGTTTTAATAAAATCGTGCAAAACAACTAAATTTTATACGTTCTCAGAATTCGATGAAACTTGACCCAGTCGCAAGTCTAGACCCAAGCATTTGTGTTGTAAATTTGCTTAGCGTAATAATAGCTACAAGTTAGTATAAAACGGAAACAAACTTGCTTTAATAAAACCGTGCAAAACAGCTAAATTTTGAACGTTCTCAGAATTCGACAAAACATGACCCAAACGTAGATCTAGACCCAAGCATTTGTGTTATTCATTTGCTAAGCGTAATAATAACTACAAATTAGTATAAAAGGGAAACAAACTTTTTTTCGGTAATGGTAAATTTCTTTTTTTTTTGGGTAAAGGTAAGTTTCATTAAAGAAAAAGGAGTATAGTACAACAATCAAGTGGTGTCTCCCTCGACAGACCAAGGGATACGCCAAAGTCTATAGAGCGCATATGTGCTAATTGAACATGATAGATTAATACTAAGTATTCTCTATCTAACATCACCAACTATGCAGGTAGCTAATACACGTTCCGGCCGTTGGGTGTGTTCAAAGCATTTCAGGTTCCTCTCTCGCCAAATGTTGTATATGCATGCACTAAGTAAGGCTCGATAAGCAATATTAACGATATGCTTTCCCCTCCACTTCCTCGACGCCCATTCCACGTCTCTTTTCCACTCGCGATTGGGCCAAGAGAATCGAATATGTTGGCGTACAGCTGCAAGGCATCTTCTGCTATATTGACATCGGAAGAACATGTGAGTGTGTGTCTCCGTTGTACCCTCATCACAAAGGATACATCCACCTAAGTGGGTCATCCAAGCTTTATCGGTAGTCGGTAGCTTCTCCTGAATTGCTAACCAAAGGATGAAATTATGTCTGGGGATCTTCAATGAACCTGATAGTAGTGAAGACCATCCTACTTTTGGTCCAGGTGGGCAGAAAAGTCTGTATAGTGATTGTGTGGTGAGTCGTCCCTCTGGGAATCTCCAGTTGATCCTGTCGTCCCCTTCGTGAATCTGAGGTAATGTGTAAATGATCTCCATACATTCCAAATCAGTTATAAAAGGCCACTGCCATTGTCCCTCATCAATAACTACTTGAAGTTTGGCGGATTCATCAAGTCCCAAAAGACTTGGTCCTCGTGGGAATCTAGCAATAAGGGGGCCCAAGTGGTGCCACGGATCCTTCCACAAGAAGAATGTTCGTCCCTCCCCAATGAGAAACTCCGTCATAGGTAGCATGGAACTTCGGAGTCGAAGCAGTTTTCGCCATCCCCATGATCCTCCCTTCTCGTTAATTGCCCAAATTGAGTTATCGCGCAGTCTTCCATGCTTCAACCACTCAACCCATATAGATGTTCGGTCGCATCTGATAACATCACAAAGCTTCTTTGCCATTAAGGCGCGGTTAAGTATATCGATATCCTTAATTCCTTGGCCTCCTTCCACAATTGGTTTGCACACATCCTTCCACGCTACCTTGGCGTATCCCGATGTATAAGTGCTTTTCCACAGAAAATTTCTGAGTCGTTTCTCAATTTGTTTAATAATAGCCTTTGGTAATATGAATGCAGATGCCCAGTATATGCTCATTGCTGATAGTACGGATTTAATGATTTGTACGCGTCCCGCATATGATAATGAAATCCCGTCCCAGCCTTTAATACGAGCATCAATTTTCAATAAAAGTGGCTGACAATCGGCTATAGACAATCTGGAAGATAGAAGAGGGATTCCAAAGTACTTCATTGGTAGGTGGCCCTCCTGGAACCCAATAGCTGCTAAGATCTGATCCGTCCATCCTTGCGCTGATCGGGATATAATGACATGGCTTTTTTGTACGTTCAGCCGAAGTCCAGACCATTCTGCAAATCGATCCAATCCCATCTTGAGGACTCTGAGAGAGCCCAAGTCAGCTCTACAGAAAAGCAGGAGGTCATCAGCGAATCCCAACTAGAATACTTTAGCCGACTCACATTTCCAATGGTAAGTGAATTGCATATCCTGCTCGATGAGTTGCAAAAATCCCAAATGCAATACTTCCATAACGAGAAGAAAAAGATAGGGGGATAGTGGGTCTCCCTGTCTTAATCCACGTGCTCCTGCAAGGAAACCGTGAGGGTTTCCATTAAGCCCAATTGAGAATGAGGCCGTCGTTACACACTCCTCAATCCACTTTGTGAATGTTTGTGGGAAGCCAAACAATTGCAAGACTGCAAGTAGGAAGTCCCACTCCACCGTATCGTAGGCCTTCCTAATATCAACTTTTAGAGCACACCGAGGTGGTAGCTTCATCTGATTGTAGCCTGTGAACAATTCCTGTGCCAATAAAATATTGTCCCCAATGCTACGCCCTGGAATAAACGCTCCCTGACAGGGACTGATTAACTTGTCCAGAACCACACTTAACCGTTGGATAAGTAATTTTGCAATAATTTTGTATAACACATTACAACACGAAATTGTTCTATAATCTCCAACAGTCATAGGAGTGTGTACCTTTGGGATTAGAGCCAAAATTGTGGAGTTGACTTGCTTGAGTAATTTGCCAGTTTTAAAGAAGTCTAGTACCGCCTTTGTAACTTCTTGTCCCACCACTTGCCATGCTGCTTTAAAGAAGCCAGATGAATAACCATCAGGCCCCGGTGCCTTGTCTTCTGCTATATCAAAAACCGCTTGCTTCACATCATCCGGAGTGAAAATCGAAATAAGGGCTAGCCTCTTCATTAGAAAGAATATGCCTAGCCCACGGTCTGAGAAATCCAATATCTATAAGTATCTGTCTTCTGTTACCGCCCAAGAGGTTTTGGTAGTAATGGACAAATTCATTGATGATCTCTCCTGGTTCCATAATCATCATTGATCTGCAATATCCTCCGCGCCACTCTTCTCTGGGCAATTTTACGAAAGAAAATTCGGGTGCATTGGTCACCTTCCTTCATCCACTGTATTTTGGCTCTCTGTTGCAGCATGATTTGTTCCAGTTTTACCGCTTTTGCATAAACCAGTCGGCAGCAGTGTTCTAGCTGTAAAAGTGCCTCATTCTGTCTATCATTGCTCACCAGCTGTTGCGCCTCATCAAGAAATCCTTTGGCTAATTGAACATTGAGTGTTAAATCCCCCTTCTTTCTCCTTTGTTCCCTGAAGACCGGCTTTAGTGCTTTAAGTTTACGTATTACCGCAAACATAGGAACCCCAATAATAGAATATTGCCAAATATTCTGCACACTGGGGATAAATTCAGGTGAGTGTGTTAGGTAGTTGTCAAATCGAAACAAACCTCCGCCTGTTTGTTGATGATGTTGCATATCCCCATGTATTACAAGTGGCGAGTGGTCAGAAGTCCGCGGCAATAGGCTATGATAACACGAGGAAGGAAATCTCGCAAGCCATCTATCATTAATGAGGATCCGATCCAATCTCTTCCATAGACTCCGAGAGCTCGTACTACAATTATGCCAAGTATACCATTCACCCTGCATGGGAATGGTATTAACCCGGCCTCCTAGATAGCAGCATTGAATTCTTCCATGGCCGTCCTTATATCACCAGAAACTCCACACACTTCATTCATTTCTCGAACTGCATTGAAATCCCCCCCCCACCAGCCAAGGATCATCCCTTTGCTCCCGAGCCAATGTTTCCAAAGTATTCCATAAACTCCTACGATCAATCATCTCAGAGGCACCATAAACAACGATGATAGTGAGGGATTCACTATCAGCCCTATTAGTGACGCGACAATGCACAAATTGATTCCCCAATTCAAGAATATGAACATCAACAACATCGTCATCCCATGTTACCTAAATACGGTTACCCACAAACACATAATCAACAAACCATTTCCAATGAGGGAGCAAAAATGACTGAATATGCATAATATTGTTAGAATGAACACGAGTTTCTAATATGCCCATAAAATGTAACCTGTGTTCCGAGACGAGGTCCTTAACTGCGAGCTGATGGTCTCTCTTATTCAGCCCCCGGACATTCCACACCGCAATGTTCAACATGGATTATTACTAGAGGGGCTGCATGTGTTAGGACCCCTAGTAATCTCTTCTGCATCGTCAATTAGATTCAAAGTATAATATGGATTATAAATAATCACTTCCTTACCCTTCTCCTTGTGATATGAGGGTTCACATTCATCGTGTTCAACACTATTGTTAGAATGAACACGAGTTTCTAATATGCCCATAAAATGTAACCTGTGTTCCGAGACGAGGTCCTTAACTGCGAGCTGATGGTCTCTCTTATTCAGCCCCCGGACATTCCACACCGCGGTTCAACATGGATTATTACTAGAGGGGTTGCATGTGTTAGGACCCCTAGTAATCTCTTCTGCATCGTCAATTAGATTCAAAGTATAATATGGATTATAAATAATCACTTCCTTACCCTTCTCCTTGTGATATGAGGGTTCACATTCATCGTGTTCAACACTTTTATCTCCTCTAGTGGCATCATTCACCTCAACCATGGTCTCGCGTTTCTTTTGCCTTTCCTTGGGGGCTGGTGGTTGCAGGACGTTTGTTTTTGGTACATACACTTTTACTGGGGGCTTTGTTTGTTTCTGAGGTTTAGTCGATGTACACTCCTTCACCGAGTGTCCCAATGTCATGCATCCTGTGCATTTAGGTGGAAGCCATTCATACTCGATATCAATCTTGCATGGGGTTTCCCCGCCATCTTCATCTGGTGTCATTATAACAATATGATTTTGTATTTTCTGAGTAACGTCAATCATCACGCATACACGAGCGAAATCCAGTCTCGTGCATGCCCTCGTTATCGCATCTGGGTATAGAGGCTTACCCACACCGCTTGCAACAATACTCAATCCTTCCGTCGTCCAGAATTCCATTGGAAGGTGTCTCAATTTTATCCAGACAGGCACTTGTATATGCTTCAATTTTCTCATAGCCATGCCCGGTTTCCACTTTTGCAATACAATTGGTTGTCCCTGAAATAGCCATGGACCCCCTTCAATGACGTCCTCCATATCAATTTTCGTTTTAAATTGGAAAAAAAAGAAACCATTAGCTGTTGCCATGACCTCTCGAAGTGCTGGCCAAACCGAATGTGCAAACTCCTTCAAGTGGTGAAAATATGCCGTTTTCCCATAAAATAACCAACGGCCGTAGCCTTCCATCTTTTGGATCCTTCACGCACCGTATCAATTGTAGGGCGAACTATAACCTCCCCATTTTGCGTCGTTGGGGCAATGTAAGATAGCGTTTTACGTGTCGAATTATTGAACGCATCAGCAATTTTATCATTATTAATCATAGTAGCGTTAGCGTGTAACGGAATGTTCCCAATAAACAAAGGAATGGGTGCTAATTTTGTACCAAAATTGCAGTTTTTTTTCCTGCAGCGCTGATGTCATCACTTAGCTCAGCAGTGATGTCATCATCACAGTCAACTCCCACATGAGCAGCATAGTCAACGCCCACATCAGCAGCAGAGTCAGCGCCCACGTCAGTAATTGCATCAGCATATTTCACCTCCTTGTCGTGTGATGGAAATGCAGCACCTCCATGAATCACCGGCCTGATTTCTGTAGATCTGGTCGGAACAGTAACAGACCCTGAATCTACACCTCCGTTCATCGATTTTTCCCCTAGATTCGGAGGGAAAGCGTTTCTCAAGGCCTGGCGAAACCCTCTTACCAGTGGCGGCTCCGCTAACGTCGTCGTTGCCGGAAAACTTTTTGCAGCAGCTTCCTTCCCAAATCGCGTTTCCCATTTCGTTTTCAACTTCTCAAGTGTCGTCAAAGAGGCGTGGTCATCAGTATCTATAACGGTGTGGGCTAGCTTGATAAACTCAGACATATTAAATGAAACGTCTCGCCGTCCACCATTGTTGGTTGTCAATGGTGCGCCGCCAAACCCTAGTTTTGGGCGGCGCTCCAAATCTCGATCGTTTTCTGTCAAGTTCGATGCTTTATCCTTTGGCATGGCTTCTCCTTCATCAAAGACCCCTAATCGATCGTTAGTCATGCCAAGAAATGTCA
>NW_011628081.1:26514-30459 GCF_000512975.1 Sesamum indicum | reverse complement strand
CAGAATCGCCGTCAATCTCCTCGATCCGAGACTCCATCAATGGCGGATTTGCGGGTTCTATATGGAGTTCATGTATTTCGCCGGAAACTTGCCCAAGCCGGACTGTCTCTTTCCGGAAACCATCACCGTCAACCCCCTCGTCGTCGGCCGAAGCCCCATCTTCATCACCGGCCGTTGGTGAAGTTGCAAGGGCATAAGTGTGTGTTTTTGGATGTGTGTTAGTGTGTGTGAGTGTAGAGAGAGAATTTTTAGTGAGAGAATTTTTGTGTTCCATTGTTTTTAATGGTAAATTTCATAAATGAAAAATATGGTACAGTACAACAGTTAATTCGGTATTCCCTCGACTGGCCAAAGGATACGCCATAGTCTATATAGAGCACATGTACTAATCGAACTAGAAAGATTAAGACTCAATATCCTCTGCCAAAATGATTCCCTTGCCATCCTCATCACCATGCCAGCACATGAGAGTAACAGAATCGCCGTCAATCTCCTCGATCCGAGACTCCATCAATGGCGGATTTGCGGGTTCTATATGGAGTTCATGTATTTCGCCGGAAACTTGCCCAAGCCGGACTGTCTCTTTCCGGAAACCATCACCGTCAACCCCCTCGTCGTCGGCCGAAGCCCCATCTTCATCACCGGCCGTTGGTGAAGTTGCAAGGGCATAAGTGTGTGTTTTTGGATGTGTGTTAGTGTGTGTGAGTGTAGAGAGAGAATTTTTAGTGAGAGAATTTTTGTGTTCCATTGTTTTTAATGGTAAATTTCAAATGAAAAAAATATGGTACAGTACAACAGTTAATTCGGTATTCCCTCGACTGGCCAAAGGATACGCCATAGTCTATATAGAGCACATGTACTAATCGAACTAGAAAGATTAAGACTCAATATCCTCTGCCTAACATCGTCAATAATAAGAGAAGCCAATACATTAGGCGGGTGCTCAATCTGCTGGAACCGTCTGGAATTTCTTTCTCGCCACAAATGGTAAACAAATGACCCAAGTAATGCTCGGTATGCCGCATTAATGATATGCTTCCCTCTCCATTTCCTCACTGCCCATTCCACATCCATTGCCCATGTGCGATTGGGCCAAGCAAATCGAATGATTTCCCTTATGGCTTTAAGGCATCTTCTGCTAAATCGGCATCGGAAGAATAAGTGATTATGCGTCTCGATTGCTTCTTCATCACATAGAATACACCCTCCAATGTGTGTGAGCCAAGGTTTGTCTGTTGTTGGTAGTTTTTCCTGAATAGCCTTCCATAGGATAAAACAATGTCGTGGGATCTTTAGCGAACCCGAAAGTAGTGAAGTCCAACCTACTTTTGGTCCAGGCGGGCAGATAAGTCTGTACAGGGCTTGGGCTGTGGGTCGGCCATCCGGGAAACGCCAAATGATTCTATCATCCCCATCATGAATCTGGGGTAGTGTATAAATAATTTGAAGGCATTCCAAATCCGTAATGAGGGGCCAGTGCCATTGGCCCTCATCAATAACCGTATTGAGTTTGGTAGATTCATCAAGCCCAAGTAAACACGGTCCTCGTGGAAATCGATAAATTAGGGGGCCAAGGTGATGCCATGGATCCTTCCAAAGATAGAAGGTCCTCCCATCTCCAATACGACACAAGGCATCTTCTGCTAAATCGGCATCGGAAGAATAAGTGATTATGCGTCTCGATTGCTTCTTCATCACATAGGATACACCCTCCAATGTGTGTGAGCCAAGGTTTGTCTGTTGTTGGTAGTTTTTCCTGAATAGCCTTCCATAGGATAAAACAATGTCGTGGGATCTTTAGCGAACCCGAAAGTAGTGAAGTCCAACCTACTTTTGGTCCAGGCGGGCAGATAAGTCTGTACAGGGCTTGGGCTGTGGGTCGGCCATCCGGGAAACGCCAAGATTCTATCACATCTCCATCATGAATCTGGGGTAGTGAATAAATAATTTGAAGGCATTCCATGAGGGGCCAGTGCCATTGGCCCTCATCAATAACCGTATTGAGTTTGGTAGATTCATCAAGCCCAAGTAAACTCGGTCCTCGTGAAAATCGATAAATTAGGGGGCCAAGGTGATGCCATGGATCCTTCCAAAGATAGAAGGTCCTCCCATCTCCAATACGACACTCCACCATTGGTTGGATAAGGCTGCGTAGACGAAGCAGCTTTCTCCATCCCCACAATCCACCCTTCTCGTCAATAGTCCAAATGGAATTATTTTGTAGTCGTCCGCGCTGTAGCCACTCAACCCAGATAGACGTTCGATCACATCTAATGATATCACACAGCTTCTTAGTCATTAGTGCTCGGTTAAGTGCATCAATATCTTTTATTCCTTGGCCTCCTTCCCTAACTGGTTTGCATACATCCTTCCACGCAACTTTGGCATAACCCGTCATTGAGGTGCCTTTCCATAGGAACCTTCTAAGGCGTTTCTCTACTTCCTTAATGATCGCCTTCGGTAGTATGAATGCAGAAGCCCAATAAATGCTCAATGCTGAAAGTACAGATTTAATGATTTGTACCCGCCCAGCATATGATAACGACATACCCTCCCATCCTGCAATACGTGCATCGATTTTGGACAGAAGTGGCTGACAGTCAGATATAGTCAATCTAGATGAAATTAAAGGAAGGCCCAAGTACCTCATCGGGAGATGTCCCTCCTAAAATCCCAAGATCGATAGCAACTGATCTTTCCTTTCTTGTGCAGACTGGGATATAATAATGTGACTCTTTTGAATATTCAACCGGAGGCCCGACCATTCTGCAAATCGGTCCAGTCCCTATCTTTTATTCCTTGGCCTCCTTCCCTAACTGGTTTGCATACATCCTTCCACGCAACTTTGGCATAACCCGTCATTGAGGTGCCTTTCCATAGAAACCTTCTAAGGCGTTTCTCTACTTCCTTAATGATCGCCTTCGGTAGTATGAATGCAGAAGCCCATTGCTCAATGCTGAAAGTACAGATTTAATGATTTGTACCCGCCCAGCATATGATAACGACATACCCTCCCATCCTGCAATACGTGCATCGATTTTGGACAGAAGTGGCTGACAGTCAGATATAGTCAATCTAGATGAAATTAAAGGAAGGCCCAAGTACCTCATCGGGAGATGTCCCTCCTGAAATCCCAAGAATGATAGCAACTGATCTTTCCTTTCTAGTGCAGACCGGGATATAATAATGTGACTCTTTTGAATATTCAACCGGAGGCCCGACCATTCTGCAAATCGGTCCAGTCCCACCTTAAGGACTCTAACAGAGTCCAAATCAGCTCTACAGAATAGCAGGAGATCATCCGCGAATCCCAATTGGAATACCCTTGCTGGCTCACTCTTCCAATGATATTTGAATTGCATATCCTGCTCAATAATTGCATATAACCAATATGCAGAACTTCCATAACAAGCACAAACAGGAAGGGGGATAAAGGATCTCCTTCAGAACTTCCATAACAAGCACAAACAGGAAGGGGGATAAAGGATCTCCTTGACGTAGACCTCTAGCTCCAGTAAAGAACCTATGTGGAGTTCCATTAAGACCAACCGAAAAAGAGGTCGTCGAGATACACTCCTCAATCACCTTGTGAAGGTTGGTGGAAACCCAAATAGCTGTAAAGTCGCCACAAGGAAGTCCCACTCAACCGTGTCAGAGGCCTTCCTGATATCCACCTTCAATGCACATCTTGGGGGGAGTCGCGCCTGATTATATCCCATAAACAGTTCTTGGGCTAGCATAATGTTGTCACCAATGCTTCGTCCCGGGATGAATGCTGCCTGACAAGGGCTAATTAACTTGTCCAAAATTAGGCTCAACCGTTGGACAAGTAATTTAGCAATGATTTTATATAAAACATTACAGCATGAGATGGGTCTAAAATCACTTACAGACATAGGAGTATGAACTTTTGGAATCAGAGCCAAAACTGTAGAGTTGACTTGC
>NW_011628081.1:22619-26485 GCF_000512975.1 Sesamum indicum | reverse complement strand
CCTTGTCACCTCTGCTCCCACTACTGGCCAAGCAGCCTTATAGAATCCTGACGAGTAGCCATCAGGGCCCGGGGCCTTATCCTCTGCAATGTCGAACACGGCTAACTTCACTTCCTCCGGTGAAAATGGTGCCAGTAGGTGGCTAGCCTCCTCATCAGAAAGTATATGCCTCGCCCATGGTCTGAGGTAGTTACTGTCCACTAATGTTCGACGTCTGTTACCTCCCAGGAGGTTCTGATAATAAGATACAAACTCATGCACAACTTCTCCTGGATCCGTGTGAGTGGTACCATGCTCATCATTAATCTGCAAGATTCTCCTTATCGCCCTCCTCTGAGCAATCTTGCGAAAGAAAACCCTAGAGCATTGATCACCATCCTTCATCCACTGCATCTTGGCTCTCTTCTGTAGCATAATTTGTTCAGTCTTGGCCGCTTTTGCATACACCATCCGGCAACAGTGCTCCAAGTAAAGGAAGAGCTCATTCTGTCTGTCCGAGCTCACCAATGTTTGCGCCTCATCGAGAAAACCCTTTGCCAATTGGACATTACGAGTCAAGTCCCCCTTGTTTCTCCTCTGTTGTCTGAAGACCTGTTTTAGGGCCTTGAGTTTACGTGTCACCGCATACATAGGCACACCAATCACCTCATGCTGCCAAATATTCTGAACACTAGGGATAAAATTCGGCGATTTGGTAAGGTAATTATCGAACCGAAACATACCTCCATTATGTTGCGGTGAATCCCCATGAAGGACAAGCGGCGAGTGGTCAGATGTCCGGGGTAAAAGACTATGATATGATGAGGTAGGAAACCTCTCAAGCGATCGGTCATTAATAAGAATTCGATCCAGTCTCTTCCATAAACTCTGTGTTGTCGTACTGCAGTTGTGCCATGTGTACCATTCTCCTTGAGGGAAACAAACTTGCTTTAATAAAACCGTGCAAAACAACAATATTTAGAACATTCTCAGAATTCGACGAAAGTTGACCCAAACATAGATCTAGACCCAAGAATTTGTGTGTTCAATTTCCTAAGCGTAATAATAACTAAAAATTAGTATGAAAGGGAAACAATCTTGTTTTAATAAAACCGTGCAAACAGTTAACTTTTGAACGTTCTCAAAATTCGACGAAATTTGACCCAATCACAGGTCTAGACCCAAGCTTTTGTATAGTAAATTTGCGAAGCGTAGTAATAACTGCAAGTTAGTATAAAAGGGAAACAAATTTGCTTTAATAAAACCGTGCAAAACAGCTAAATTTTGAACGTTCTAAGTTAGTATAAAAGGGAAACAAACTTGCTTTAATAAAACCGTGCAAAACAGCTAAATTTTGAACGTTCTCTGAATTCGACAAAACTTGACCCCAACGTTGGTATAAAACCAAGCATTTGTGTTGTAAATTTGCTAAGCATAATAATAAGTACAAGTTAGTATAAAAGGGAAACAAACTTGTTTTAATAAAACCGTGCAAAATAGCTAAATTTTGAGCATTCTCAGAATTCGACGAAAATTGACCCAAACGTATGTCTAAACCCAAGAATTTGTTTGTTAAATTTCCTAAGCGTAATAATAACTACAAGTTAGTATAAAAGGGAAACAAACGTGCTTTAATAAAACCGTACAACACAGCTAAATTTTGAACGTTCTCAAAATTCGGCAAAACTTGACCCAAACGTAGATCTGGACCCAAGAATTTGTGTTATACATTTGCTAAGCGTAATAACAACTACAAGTTAGTATAAAAGGGAAACAAACTTGCTTTAATAAAACCGTGCAAAACATTTAAATTTTGAAGTTTCTTAGAGTTCGACGAAAGTTGACCCAAACATTGATCTAGACCCAAGAATTTGTGTGTTCAATTTCCTAAGCGTAATAATAACTACAAATTAGTATGAAAGGGAAACAATCTTGTTTTAATAAAACCGTGCAAAACAGTTAACTTTTGAACGTTCTCAGAATTCGACGAAATTTGACCCAATCGCAGGTCTAGACCCAAGCGTTTGTATAGTAAATTTGCGAAGCGTAATAATAACTGCAAGTTAGTATAAAAGGGAAACACATTTGCTTTAATTAAACCGTGCAAAACAGCTAAATTTTGAACGTTCTCAATATTCGACGAAACTTAACCCAAACATTGGTCTAGACCTAAGCATTTGTGTTGTAAATTGGCTAAGCGTAATAATAACTACAAGTTAGTATAAAAGTGAAACAAACTTATTTCAATAAAACCGTGCAAAACAGTTAAATTTTGAGCGTTCTCAGAATTGGATAACTCGACCCAAACGAAGGTCTAGACCCAAGAATTTGTGTGTTAAATTTCCTAAGCGTAATAATAACTACAAGTTAGTATAAAAGGGAAAGAATCTTGTTTTAATAAAACCGTGTAAAACAGCTAACTTTTGAACATTCTCAGAATTCGACGAAAGTTGACCCAATCGTAGGTCTAGACCCAAGCATTTGTGTTGTAAATTTGCGAAGCGTAAGAATAACTACAAGTTAGTATAAAAGGGAAACAAACTTGCTTTAATAAAACCGTGCAAAATAGCTTAATTTTGAACGTTATCAGAATTCAACGAAACCTGTCCCAGACGTTGGTCTATACCCAAGCATTTGTGTGGTAAATTTGCTAAGCATAATAATAACTACAAGTTAGTAGAAAAGGTAAACAAACTTGTTTTAATAAAACCGTGCAAAACAGCTAAATTTTAAACGTTCTCAGAATTCGATGAAACTTGACCCAGTCGCAAATCTAGAACCAAGCATTTGTGTTGTAAATTTGCTAAGCGTAATAATAGCTACAAGTTAGTATGAAAAGGAAACAACTTGGTTTAATAAAACCGTGCAAAATTTTGAACGTTCTCAGAATTCGACAAACTTGACCCAAACGTTGGTATAGAACCAAGCATTTGTATTGTAAATTTGCTAAGCATAATAATAACTACAAGTTAGTATAAAAGCAAAGCAAACTTGTTTTAATAAAACCGTGCATAAAAGCTAAGTTTTGAGCAATCTCAGAATTCGACGAAACTTGACCCAAACGTAGGTCTAGAGCGAAGAATTTGTGTGTTAAATTTCCTAAGCATAATAATAACTACAAGTTAGTATAAAAGGGAAACAAACTTGCTTTAACAAAACCGTGCAAAACAACTAAATTTTGAACGTGATGCAATGTGATGCAAAAATTCTCTCACTAAAAATTCTCTCCCTACTACACATACTACTACACCACCAATAACACACACTATTGTCTTCCCCATGAAAACTCCGACCGGCGATGGAGGAGAAGCGCCGGCCGGCGACGACTATGGTGGAGAGGACGCCGACAGCCGTCCGGTGGCTGGGGATGGAGGGGAGGAAGATGAACAGTTGCTGCGCGAAGAAGAACTCGCCATGGAAGAAGAAGAGCCGGCCTTCTCTGATCCGACGACTGAAGGTGTCTCCCATGGCAGCCCAACGTCTGTGGAGGTGGAAGGAACGTCGGTGACGAGAAATGGTGAAGAAATGGGCGGTGAACAGCCGGATCTGGAACTGAGGTCTCGCGCCGTCAACAATGGCGGAAATGGGTCTTCGTCTCCACGCGACTTCAACTTGGACGAGTTCCTCACTCTCACGCACAAAGTAATCAATCATGGCGACTCACAGGCTATGAATGCCCTGAAGGAATTGAAACGACGATGGGAGGCTCGATTTGGGATTGAGAAGTCGCGGTTGCCGGCGGAAAGCTTGAATGTTGACGAACACCCGTTTGCTCGCGAGCTGAAACAGGTATGCCGGAGACGTACAACACAGGCGACGACGATACTAGGAACCGGAATGGCAGCGACACTTCAGCGTCGACCGGCTGTGCGTGGGAGAATAATCAC
>NW_011628081.1:19545-22565 GCF_000512975.1 Sesamum indicum | reverse complement strand
TGACATGGATGCTGAGGTGGAAATAGAGAGGGTGGCTGACATCAGCCCTAGTAGGGCTGATGTCATCTATGATGCAAGTGCTGAGGCTTGCTTGGAACACAATGCTGACATCAGCCCTAGTAGGGCTGACATCATCGCTGCTGCTAGGGCTGACATCATCACTGATGTTAGGGCTGACATCATCGCTGCTGCTAGGGCTGACATCATCACTGATGTTAGGGCTGACATCATCGCTGCTGCTAGGGCTGACATCATCGCTGCAGCTAGGGCTGACATCATCGCTGCTGCTAGGGCTGACATCATCGCTGCTGCTAGGGCTGACATCATCGCTGCTCCTAGGGCTGATGACACAGGTGCATCTAGGGCTGATGTCAGCAATTACACTATCAAATTTAGGGCTGACATCATCAATGATACAAGGAAAGCTAGGGCTGACATCAGCGCGGGCACATGCAAAAATAGGGCTGATGTCAGCAATTCTGTGGAAAGAAAACAAGCTATGCATGATGCTCCTGTTCCAACGGGATTGTACGTTGGAAATATCCCGTTGCACGCATACCCGGAAACAATCATTGACGACAAAATAGCGCATGCATTTAATCATTCGACCCGGAAAACCTTATCATTCATTGCCCCAACAATGCAGAACGGAGAGGTTGTCGTGCGACCTTCTTTAGATGCGGTACGTAATGGGTCTAAACGTTGGAAATCTACTGCAGTTGGCTATTTCTTGGGCAAACGGCCATATTATCATCACCTTAAGGAGTTTGCACATTCGGTCTGGCCAGCACTAAGGGAGGTGACAGCGACCACAAACGGATTCTTCTTTTTTCAGTTTAAAACAGTTTTTGATATGGAGGAGATAATTGAGGGAGGCCCGTGGTTGTTCCAAGGGCAGCCGATAGTTCTTCAAAAGTGGGAACCGGGGATGGCCATGAGAAAGTTGAAGCATACACAAGTGCCCGTCTGGATTAAATTACGACACCTTCCGATGGAATTTTGGACGACAGAAGGATTGAGCACTGTAGCGAGTGGTGTGGGGAAGCCCCTTTACCCCGACGCGATTACAAGAGCATGCACGAGACTGGACTTTGCTCGTGTATGTGTGATGATTGATGCCACACAAAAGTTGCATAAACATATTATTGTCATGGCACCTGATGAAGAAGGAGGGGAGACACCTTGCAAAGTTGACATTGAGTATGAATGGCTCCCACCAAAGTGCACAGCGTGCATGTCATTGGGACATTCGAACAAGGATTGTGCACTAAACAAAACCCGCAAACCGACGAAGCCAACAGTGAATGTGTATGTGCCGAAAGTCAATGTATCACAGCCACAACTTCCGACTAAGGGACGCAAGACGATGAAACCAGTGGTTGAAGATATACCCAAAGCAGATGCGGGAGATAGACATGTGGACCAGAACCACTCCAAGCAAGACGAGAGAGGTAAGGCAATTGTTATTTATAATGCTTTTGACGCTTTGCATTTAATTGATGATGAAGGTGAGCATTCAGGGAGTCCTAACACAAGCAGCCCCATGGACGATGATCCATGTTGAACATCGCTGTGTGGAATGTCCGTGGGCTGAACAAACGAGACCATCAGCTCGCTTTGAAGGACTTGGTCTCTGAATACAGGTTACACTTCCTAGGCATTCTTGAAACTCGTGTTCGTTTGAATAATGTTATGCATATTCAATCGTTTTTACTTCCACATTGGAAATGGTTTGTCGATTATTCTTCTGTTGGTAATCGCATCTGGCTAGCTTGGGATGAGAATGTTGTTGATGTCCATATCTTAGACTCGGCAGATCAATTTATTCACTGTCGGGTTACTAATATGGCTGACAATGAATTTGTTATTATCACTGTTGTTTATGGGGCATCTGAGGTGATTCATCATCGGAATTTATGGACTGCACTGGAGACGCTAGCTCAGCAATGCTTTGACATCCCGTGGATGGTGGGAGGGGATTTTAATGCAGTACGTGACCTTAACGAAGTATGTGGCATCTCAGGAGATATAAGGATGGCCACCGAAGAATTTAATGCCGGTATTCTGGAGGCAGGGCTGATCCCACTTCCTATGCAAGGTGAATGGTTCACGTGGCATAATTGCAGTACGTCTATGAGGAGTTTATGGAAGCGGCTGGGTCGGATTCTTATTAATGACCGCTGGCTGGCAAGGTTCCCGAGCGCATATTATCACAGCCTTACTCCACGGACATCTGACCACTCTCCACTGGTTTTACATGGGGATATACAACAACATAATGGAGGCATGTTTCGATTTGATAACTATCTTGCCCATTCACCTGAGTTTATCCACAATGTGCAGAATATTTGGCATCATGAGATTGTTGGTATTCCTATGTATGCTTTGACACGTAAACTGAAGGCACTTAAACCAGTCTTTAGACTACAAAGGAGAAATAAGGGAGATTTGACGATGAATGTCCAACTAGCCAAAGGTTTTCTTAATGAGGCACAACAGTTGGTGAGCTCTGACAGACAAAATGAGCTATATCTGGAGCATTGTTGTCGAGTCGTTTATGCTAAAGCGGCAAAACTTGAACAAATTATGCTGCAGCAGAGAGCCAAGATGCAGTGGATGAAAGACGGAGACCAATGTTCCCGGGTTTTCTTTCGTAAAATTGCACAGAGACGAGTAATGAGAAGAATCTTACAGATTAATGATGAGAATGGTTTCACACACACGGATCTAGGGGAAATCGCCCATGAGTTTGTCTCATACTATCAGAACCTATTAGGAGGCACCAGAAGACGGCTATCGAAACCAAGTCATTTTTGAAAAATAAGTTTGAAATGAAGGATATGGGTGAGGCTAATGTGATTCTTGGCATCAAGTTGACTCGGTCAACTGATGGAATAACCATTTCTCAGTCTCATTATGTTGAGAAGATAATTGAGAAATTTAGTTATCAAAACAGTAGAATTGCTAAAACACCATATGATCCTTCTGTAGCTTTATTCAAAAATAAAAGTGGTGTTTCG
>NW_011628081.1:10399-11851 GCF_000512975.1 Sesamum indicum | reverse complement strand
CTTGACCTGAGGAATGTAAATAGTCAACCACGTTATATGAACGTGACCTACTACTTAGAACATTCAACCAACCACGAGCACGAGTAAACCAATCCACACAACGACACACTTGGGTCGAGCACGAATTGGAGGCTATGTGAATTTGAATCACCAATCTAATAGACTAGATTGACAAAGCAAAGGTTTCACAAAAGCTAAAACAAGTGTATAACTCTCCAAAGTAAGAGAACACTCAATGTTTTATAAACTAGATCAATTCTTGAATATTTCGATTGTATCCCGCATGCATGGCTGGTATGTGCCTTTTATAGGCCTAAAACACTTCCAAATTAACCTTTCATGTCCCCAAGTGACTCCTTGGTGGACGTACATTCAATACTTGGTCAAAAATAACTAAAAACTATGCATTCTTGGTCATAACCGAGTAAAACCCATGCATGACCATGTGAATCGGTGAATTGGTGTATAAATGCACTTTGAATGTAGTTGAAAGGTCTCTTTTGACCACATGGCTGCACTTGGACGAATTGGGCTCCTATTGTGGGCTTCCTTGGGCTTGAATTAATGAAATTAAGCTCATATGTTGGGCCTCCGATTGTGACTTGATCCCATTAGCAAGGACTAAGTTGGATTGGGCTTGAATTACTTCTTGCATTCTCTTCAACCTTTCTCTTGTCATTGGCCCACTTCCAATGGTTAAATCTTGGTCCATTGGATCTTGAATTTCTTTTGCTTGTTGGACGCCCAAGGGCAACCTACTACTCAGGCCCTCTACCGATTATTCGCTCACCCTGAGCCGAAAGTAGGATGGTCTTCACTACTTTTGGACTCCTTGAAGATTCCTCGTCATTCGTTCATCTTATGGCTAGCAATCCTTGGCAAACTACCTACCACAGACAAATCATGGCTATCTCACTTGGGGGTGTGCATATTGTGCTATGAGGGAGCTACGGAATCTCATCCACATTTATTCTTCCGATGCAGATTTAGTCGTCAATGCCTTTATGGATTCGCAGAAGGATTCGCTTTCACTGGCCCAATAGAGATTGGGCAACAGATATTGAATGGGCGACACGGAAATGGAGAGGTAAGCACATTATTAATAGAGCTTACCGTACACTACTGGCAGCGTGTGTCTACCACATATGGAAGGAGAGGAACTTGAGGAGATTTGATCATACTGAGCGGACACCGGCCACATTGAGCATCCTAATCATCAATGACGTCAGACAGAAGATTCTAAGCGTTGATTTAGCATCGTCAGTCAGTACACGAGCATTGAATAGATTATGGCGTATCCCTTGGGTAGAGGGAGAAACCAGTTGATAATCCCATGTTGTACTGTACCATTACTCTTTATTAATGAAATTTACATTTACCCAAAAAACTAAATTTTGAACATTCTCAGAATTCAACAAAACTTGACCCAAACGTAGATCTAGACCCAAGCAT
>NW_011628081.1:8888-10228 GCF_000512975.1 Sesamum indicum | reverse complement strand
AACTCGACCCAAACGAAGGTCTAGACCCAAGAATTTGTGTGTTAAATTTCCTAAGCGTAATAATAACTACAAGTTAGTATAAAAGGGAAAGAATCTTGTTTTAATAAAACCGTGTAAAACAGCTAACTTTTGAACGTTCTCAGAATTCGACGAAAGTTGACCCAATCGTAGGTCTAGACCCAAGCATTTGTGTTGTAAATTTGCGAAGCATAATAATAACTACAAGTTAGTATAAAAGGGAAACAAACTTGCTTTAATAAAACCGTGCAAAATAGCTTAATTTTGAACGTTCTCAGAATTCGACGAAATCTGTCCCAGACGTTGGTCTAGACCCAAGCATTTGTGTGGTAAATTTGCTAAGCATAATAGTAACTACAAGTGAGTATAAAAGGTAAACAAACTTGTTTTAATAAAACCGTGCAAAACAGCTAAATTTTAAACGTTCTTAGAATTCGATGAAACTTGACCCAGTCGCAAGTCTAGAACCAAGCATTTGTGTTGTAAATTTGCTAAGCGTAATAATAACTAAAGCTAGTATAAAACGGAAACAACTTGCTTTAATAAAACCGTGCAAAACTGTTAAATTTTGAACGTTCTCAGAATTCGACAAACTGGACCCAAACGTTGGTATAGAACCAAGCATTTGTATTGTAAATTTGCTAAGCATAATAATAACTACAAGTTAGTATAAAAGCGAAGCAAACTTGTTTTAATAAAACCGTGCATAACTGCTAAATTTTGAGCATTCTCAGAATTCGACGAAATCTGACCCAAACGTAGGTCTAGACCGAAGAATTTGTGTGTTAAATTTGCTAAGCGTAATAATAACTACAAGTTAGTATAAAAGGGGAACAAACTTGCTTTAACAAAACCGTGCAAAACAACTAAATTTTGAACATTCTCAGAATTCAACAAAACTTGACCCAAACGTAGATCTAGACCCAAGCATTTGTATAGTAAATTTGCGAAGCGTAATAATAACTGCAAGTTAGTATAAAAGGAAAACAAATTTGCTTTAATTAAACCGTGCAAAACAGCTAAATTTTGAACGTTCTCGGTATTCGACGAAACTTGACCCAAACATTGGTCTAGACCTAAGCATTTGTGTTGTAAATTGGCAAAGCGTAATAATAACTACAAGTTAGTATAAAAGGGAAACAAACTTGCTTTAATAAAACCGTGCAAAATAGCTTAATTTTGAACGTTCTCAGAATTCGACGAAATCTGTCCCAGACGTTGGTCTAGACCCAAGCATTTGTGTGGTAAATTTGCTAAGCATAATAGTAACTACAAGTGAGTATAAAAGGTAAACAAACTTGTTTTAATAAAACCGTGCAAAA